>NW_016910015.1:0-3026 GCF_001483705.2 Eufriesea mexicana
ATATCTTTGATTTTTCTGCTATACATTGCGATTCTATGGTTTTCTGCGTCCTACTATCCTCTAGTATGCTCTCTATGGCCCTCTGGAAGCAATAGCGGTCGCGGTACGTTAACTTGAATTAGATTATGTTAGGATTTGTTAGAATTGGTTAGTTTATGGCGGGATGGCTTTGACTTTTGTGCTATACACCACATTTTGGTGGATATCCACGCTCTTCGTTGCTCTAGTATACTCTATTCGACTCTGGGGCGGCCATCAATGGTCGGTCGTGGCACGAAAGGTTGAGTCAGTTAACGATATGATACGTCAGGTTAGGCTAGGTTTGGTTAGGTTGGTTTCGACTTTTCTGCTGTACACTGCTATTCCTTGAATTCCTGCGCTCTACTGTGCTCTACTCTACTCCGCCCGACTATGGGGAAGCCAGCAACAGTGGCCAAGACACGGTAGGGTATGTTATGCTGCGCTTCGTAATTTCACGAATGGTCAGGTTATGGAAGGGTAGCTTCGACTTTCGTTGCATAAACATTTGTTCGGTGCATTTCTGCGCTGTACGGTTCTTTAGTATGTTCTGCTCGTATCTGGGGTGGCCAGCAGTAAAGGCCTCGGCTGGATAGGTTTATTTACTCTATGTTGGGTTCGTTTAGGTTAGGTCTGGTTAGGTAAAGATATCTTCGACCTTTGTGGTATACATTCCAATTATGTGGCCGTCTGTGTTCTAGTGCGCTCTGCAATACTCTGCTCGAATCTGGGCAGGCCAGGAATAGTGGCTGTGGCACGGTAGGTTCTGTTAGAACACATTTATCGCTGCCACGATTGGTTCGGTTAGCACAGGATTGCTGTGACTGTTGCGCTATACACCTCTATTCGGAGAATTTCTACGGTCCACATTGCTCTACTGTAATTTGCTCGACTCTGGGGATTCCAGTAATGACTGTCTCGGCGTGTTAGGTTGAGTTAGGCTACTTTCGGTTAAGCTACGTTTGGACAAGTTCGGATAGGATAGCTCTGACTTTTGTGCTATTAAGTGCTCTACGTTGAATTTCCGCGCCCTACTGTGCTCTAGTATGCTCTGCTTGGCTCAGGGGTGGGCAGAAATTGTGCCCACGGCATGTCAGCTTGAGCTAGTTTACGTTTGGTTAGTTCACGTTAGCGTGCATAAGGTTTGAATATCTTTGATTTTTCTGCTATACATTGCGATTCTATGGTTTTCTGCGTCCTACTATCCTCTAATATGCTTTGTATGGCCCTCTGGACGCAATAGTGGTCGCGGTACGTTAAGTTGAGTTAGATTACGTTAGTGTTTGTTAGGATTGGTTATTTTATGGCGGGATGTCTTTGACTTTTGTGCTATACACCACATTTCTCAGGATATCCTCTCTCTTCGTTGCTCTAGTATACTCTATTCGACTCTGGGGCGGCCATCAATGGGCGGTCGTGGCACGATTGGTTGAGTCTGCTAACGATATGATACGTCGGGTTATGTTAGGTTTGGTTAGGTTGGCTTTGACTTTTCTGTTGTACACTGCTATTCCTTGAATTCCTGCTCTCTACTGTGCTCTAATATTTTCTGCTTGGCCCTTGGGAGGACAGCAGTGCTCGTCTCGGCACGTTAGGTTGAGTTACGTTGCCCTTGTTTATTTTAGCTTTGGTTAGGTTTGGTAAGGATAGCTTTGCCTTTTGTGCTATATGCTTCTGTTCGGACTACTTCAGCGTTCTACATTGCTCTGCTATACTCTGCTCAGCACCCGTGAGGCAAGCAATAGCGGTCGTGGCACATCAGGTTGGGTAACGTTACGTCCGCCTATGTTAGTTTTGGTTAGGTAAGGAGAGGATAGCTTCGACTTTTGTGACATACTCTGTTACACGGTGGATTTCTGCGCTCTACTGTGCTCTAGTATGCTTTGGTTGGCACCGGAGTGGCTAGCATTTGTTGCCTCGCCACGCTAGGTTTAGTAATGTTACGGTAGGCGTGGATAGGTTTGGATAGGTTTGGTTAGGGTAGCTTTGTCTTTTGTGCCATACACTGCTAACTGGTCGATATCTGTGCACTGCATTGCTCTACTAGCATCAGCTTTTCTCTAGGGAGGCCAGCAATAGCGGTCGTGTCATATTTGTTTGAGAAATGTTACGCTAGGTTTAGTTGGTTAGGCTATGTTTGGTTGGGTTGGATTTGACTCTTGTGCTGTACACTGCAATTCGGTGAATTCCTGCACTCTGTTGGGCTCTAGTATACTCTGCTTCGCTATGAGGATGCCAGCAGTATTGGTCTCGGTACGTTAGGTTGAGTTATGTTACGTTCGGTTGTGTTACGATTGGAAAGATTTCGAGACGACTGCTTTGACTTTGGAGCAATAGTCTGCTATCAGTCGGATTCCTGCGCCCTGCTTTGGACTTATGTTTTCAGCTTTGTTTGGGAAGACCAGCAATATACATCTCGGCACGTTATGTTGGGTCAGGCTACGTTTGGTTAGGTTGTGTTGTGCGAACTTTGGACAGGATTGCATTGACTTTTGTGGTGTACGCTGCTTTTCGGTGGACCTCTGCGCTCTTTTGTGCTCTAGTATATCCTGCTCGGTTTTGACGAGGGCAGCAATAGCGATCTCGGCACTTTAGGTTGAGTTAGGCAATGTTTGGCTGTCTTCTGTTGGTTTTGGTTAGGTTTTAGTAGCTCCATCTTTTCTGATATACACGGCGATTCTATGCATTTCAGCGTTCTACTCTCCACTAACGTATTCTGCTTGGCTCCGGGGAGGCCAGCGATAACGGTCGCCGTACGACGGCTTGTGTTATGTTACGTTTGGTTATGATAAGTTTGGCTGGGTTAGGAGAGGATAGCGTTGACTTTAGTGATATAGTCCGTTATTAGGTGGATTCCTGTGCCCGACTGTGCTCTAATATTTTCAGCTTGGCACTGGGAATGCCGGCAATAGTAGTCTCGGCAGGTTATGTAAGGTCGGGAGCTCCTGATACACACTGCGATTCTATAGATTTCTGCTTCCTGCTCTCCACTAATGCGTTCGGCTTGG
>NW_016910015.1:3057-3464 GCF_001483705.2 Eufriesea mexicana
AGGATGGCTTAGACTTATGTGCTCAACAATGATATTCTATGGACCTGTGTGCTCTACTGTGCTCTTGCATATTCTGCTTGTCTCTGGGGAAGTCAGTAGTAGTGGTCTCGACACGTTCGGCAGAGTTGTGTTGCGTTCGGTTAAGTTACGTTTGTTACGGTCGGGATAGAGTAGCTTCGACCTTTATGCTCTACACTGTTATACAGCGAACTTCTGCGCTCTACTGTACTCTAATATGTTCAGCTTGGCTCTGGGGAGGCCAGCAGTAGAGGTCTCGGCACGTTACATTTAGTTATTCTACATTTGGTTACGTTCGCTTAGGTCTGGTTTGGTTGCGGTATCTCTGACATTTGTGCCGTAAATTGATATTCGTTGAATTTGCGCGGCCTGCTGCGATCTAATATTCT
>NW_016910016.1:0-983 GCF_001483705.2 Eufriesea mexicana
TGCATAAATAAGGAGGAAAGATTCTATTGGCGTGCTATAGCTATTGCAATGCTATAGAATCTGGCTCGAGAATTCTACTTCATTGGCATTTTCGTCTAATATCGGTGTGTGCTAACTTTCTTGCATAAATAAGGAGGAAAGATTCTATTGGCGTGCTATAGCTATTGCAATGCTATAGAATCTGGCTCGAGAATTCTACTTCATTGGCATTTTCGTCTAATATCGGTGTGTGCTAACTTTCTTGCATAAATAAGGAGGAAAGATTCTATTGGCGTGCTATAGCTATTGCAATGCTATAGAATCTGGCTCGAGAATTCTACTTCATTGGCATTTTCGTCTAATATCGGTGTGTGCTAACTTTCTTGCATAAATAAGGAGGAAAGATTCTATTGGCGTGATATAGCCATTGCGGTGCTATAGAATCTGTATAGATAATTCAATTTTATTAACATTTTCGACTAATATCGTGCTAAGTTAGCTATCTTGGGTAAATAAGGAGGAAAGATATTATTGGCGTGCTGTAGCCATTGCAATGCTATAGATTCTGGCTTGAAAATTCAATTTTATTGATATTTTCGACTAATATCGTGGTGAGCAACTAATATCGTGGAGATCTATCTTTCTTGCATAAATAATGAGGGAAGATTCTATTGGCGTGCTATAGCCATTGCAATTCTGTAGAATCTGTCAGAATAATTCAATTTTATTAACATTTTCGACTAATATCGTGCTCAGCTAACTTTCTTGGATAAATAAGGAGGAAAGATACTATTGGCGTGCAATAACCATTGCAATTCCACAAAATCAGTCTGAAAAATACAATTTTATAAACATTATCGTCTCTTATCGTGGTGAGCTAACTTTCTTGGATAAATAAGGAAGAAAGATTCAATTGACGTGCTATAGGCGTTGAAGTGCAGTAGAATCTGGCTGGAAAATTCAATTTTATTGACATTTTCGTCTATTACCTTGGTGAGCTTACT
>NW_016910017.1:0-50390 GCF_001483705.2 Eufriesea mexicana
TTTCTAAGCTCAACATTGCTCTACTGTACTCTGCTCAACTCTGGAGTGTACAATAATAGTGGTCTCGGCACTTCAGGTTGAGATACGGTACGTTGGGTTATGTTATGTTGGCTTTGGTCAGGATTGAGTAGTTTCGACTTTTCTGTGGTACACTGCGATTCCATCGATTTCTTCGCGCTAGTCTCCTTCAGTATGCTCTGCTTGACAATGAGGAGGCCAGCCGCAGTGGTCTAGGCACGTTAGGCTGGGTTATACTGAGCTTGGTTAGGTTACGTTAGCTTGGGTTATGTCCGTATAGCTTTGACTTTCATGGTATTCAATGCTATACGTTGTTTTCCTGCGCTCTACTGTGCTCTGGAACTTTCTGCATGGCACTGGGGAATCCAGCAATAATGGTCTCGACACGTTGGTTCAAGATATATTACGTTTTCTTATATTACGTTTGGATGGGTTAAGAGAGGGAAGCCTGGACTTTTGCGCTGCACGCTGCTATTCTGTTGATTTCTACTCCATACATTGCTCCACCATACTCTGCTCGACTTTGGGAGTGACAGTAATAATGTGCCAGGCACTTTAGTTTGATTTTTGCTACGTTCGGTTATGTTACGTTTGGTCAGTGTAGGAGAGGATTGCTTTGACTTTTGCGCAGTATACTGCCATTAGGTGACCTTCTGTGCACTATATCGCCCTACTATACTTCTGCTTGGCTCCGTGGTGGTCAGCAATACTGGCCTCGGTACGTTAGGTTGCGTCGGATTACGTTTGCTTAGGTCAGTTTAAGTTAGGTTTGGTCACTATGTCTTTGTCTTTTGTGGTATTCACTGCAATGCGGATGATTTCTACGCTCTACTGTGCTGTAGCATATTCTGCTTGGCTCTGCGAAGGCCAGCAGTAGTGTTCTCGTCGCGTTAAGTTGAGTTAGGATTCGTTGGGTTGGATTATGTTACTTGAGGATTGGTTTCGATGGCCTCGACTTTCGCGGTGTACACTGACATTCGGTTAATTTCTATGCTATACAGTTCTCTACTATACTCAACTCGACTCGAGGGTGGCCAGCAATAGTGTTCTAGGCACGCTAGGTTAAGTTAAGTTACGTTTGGTTTTGATATGGATGGTTATGTTAGCATAGAAGAACATTGACTTTTGTGCTATACTCGGATATTCGGTGGATTGCTGTGGTCTATGTTACTCTACCATACTCTTCTCGCGTCTTGGGAGGCCAGCAGTAGTGGTCGCCGCATGTTAGGTTCAGTTAGATTACGTTTGGTATGATTACGGTACATTGTGTTAGGTTTGGTTGGCTTTGGCCATTGTGGTACACACTGTTATTCTATGGCCTTCTGCGCCCTTACGTGAGGTACCACAGTCTGCTTTCCTCTGTGGACGCCAGGAGCAATGCTCCCGGCACGTTATGTTGAGTTATGTTGCGTTTAGTTATCATTTGTTTGGCTAGGTTCGTTTCGGATATCCCTGACTTTTGTGCTACAGGCTGCCATAGGGACTACTTCAGCATTCTACATTGCTCAGCTATACTCTGCTTAGCACCCATGAGACCACCATTAGCGGTCGCGGCACGTCAGCCTGTGTTACGTTGCGTCCGCTTATGCTACGTTTTGTTAGTTTAGGACAGGGTATCTCTAACTTCTGTGCTATACTCTGCTATTCTGTCGATATCTGTGCGCTGCATTGCTGTACTGGCATCTGCATGAATATCGGGTGGTTAGCAATAGTGGCCGTGACACGTTTGTTGCAGATACGTTGCGCTTGGTTATGTCAGATTAGGTTAATCTTGGTAAGGTTGGCATCGACTTTTGTCACATACACTGCTCTTCGGTGGATATCTGCGATCTGCTGTGCTCCAGCATGTTCTGCTCGGCTCTGGAGAAGCCAGTAATGGTGGTCTCTGCACGTTAGGTTGAGATAAGTTGCGTTTGGTGAGGATAAGTTAACTTTTGTTAGTATTGGATATCTACGACTTCTCTGATCTACACTGCGATTCTGTATATTTCTACGCTCTAGTCCCCTCTATTATGCTCTACTTGCCTCCGTGGCGGCCAGCAATGCTGGCCGCGGCACCTTATGTTCAGTTGGATCACGTTTGGTTACGTCAGGCTTGGTCTGGTTAGGTCAGGACATCTTCTACTTCTGCGCTATAAATTGCTATTTGCTACCTTTCTGCGCCCTACTGCGCTCCACAATACCCTGTTCGACTCTGGGGAAGCCGGCAATTGTTGTCATGACACGATAGGATGTGTTATGTTACGCTTGGTAATGTCATGATTGGTTATGTCAAGATAGGACCGCATCTACTTTTGTGCTATACAACGCTATTCGGAGAATTACTACGCTCCGCATTACTCTGCTGTGCTCTGCTCGACTCTGAGGATGCCAGTACTAGTGGCCTCGGCACGTTAGGTTGATTTATGCTACGTTTGGCTAGGTTAGGTTAGGTCAGGTTAGGTTCGGACATATTCGACTGTTATGATTTACGCTGCTATCTGGTGACTTCCTGCATCCTACTGTGCTATAGTATATTCGGCTTGGTTCTGGGGATACCAGCAATAGTGTTCTCGGCACGTTCGGTCAAGTCAAAGTACGTCTGACTATATTAAGTCTGGATATGTTGGGTCAGGAAAGCTACGACTTTTGAGCTGAGCAATGCTATTCGGTGGATTCCTGCACTCTACATTGCACTACTATACTCTTCTCTACTCTGTGGTGGCCGGAAGTAGTGTTCTCGTCACATTAGGTTGATGTAGGGTACGTTAGATTATGTTACGTTTGCTTTGATTAGGATTGGATATTTTCGACTTTTCTGCTGTAGACTGCGATTCAATTGATTTCTGCGCACTGCTCTCCTCTAATATGCTCTGCTTGACCATGAGGAGACCAGTAATAGTGGTCCGGGCACGATAGCTTGATCAAGGCTGCTTCTGGTTATGTTGCGTTTGGACAGGGTTGGAGAGGATAACATTGACTTTCGTGCCATATACAGCTATTCGGTGGACTCCTGGGGAAGCAAGCAATAGTGGTCTCGGCACTTTAGTGTTAGTTATGTTACGCATGGTTAAGGTACATTTGTATGTGTTAGGTACGGATAGCTTTGGCTTTCCTGGCATAGACTGATGTTCGGTGGATTACTGCGTTCTACTGTGCTCTACTATACTTGGCTCGACTCTGCCGAGGCCAGTGATAGTGGTCCCGGCACGTTAGCTTTATTTAGGCTACGTCTGGTTATGTTACGTTTGGTAAGGTTAGGAAAGGATGGCATTGACTTTCGTGGTATATACAACTATTCGGTGGACTTCTGGGCTGTACTGGGCTCTAATACGCTCTGCCTGGCTTTGGGGTGTCCAGCAATAGTGGTCTTGGCATGTTAGGTTGAGTTAGGTGAAGTTTGGTAATGCTACGTTGGTTTGTGTTAGGTTAGGATAGCATTGACTTCTCTGCCTGCACACTCCCATTCGATGGACTTCTGCCCTCTGCTCTGCCCTAATAAATTCTGCCTGGCGATGGGGCGGCCAGCAATGGCGGTATACGCACGTTAGATTCCATTATCTTACGCTTGGTTATGTTTCGTTTTGCTTCGTTAGGATAGGTTAACTTTGAACTTTGCGCTGTAATCTGCTATTCGGTGGATTTCTTCGCTCTACGATTCTCTACTATACTCTGCTCGACTCTGGGGAGATCGGCAAAAGCGGTCGTTGCACGGCAGGTTGAGTTTGGTTACCCTTGGTTATGTTGGGTTATGTAAGGGTAGGAGACGGTAGCTTTGACTTTTGCGCCATACGCTGCTATTCTGTGAATCTCTGCCCTCTACTGTGCTCTAATTCGCTGTGCATGGCTATGAGGAGGCCAGCGACAGGGGTCTCGGTTCATTAGGTTTAGTTAGTCTACGTACGGTTATGTAAGGTTTGTTCTGGTAGGGTAAGGGTACCTTTGACGTTTGTGCTATTCCCAGCCATTTGGTGGCTTTCTGCGATCTACTCTGCTATAGTGTATTCTGCTGGGCTCTGGGGATTCCAATTATAGTGGTCTTGGGACGATAGGTCAAGTTAGGTTACGTTTGGCTTTGTTACGTTTGGATAGGTTAGGACAGGGTAGCTTCGTCGTTTGTGCTATAGACAGGCTATTCGCTGGGTTCCCACGCTCTACATTGCTCTACTATACTCTGCTCTACTCTGTGGAGGCCGGTACTAGTGGCCTCGGCACATTAGGTTGAGGTACGGTACGTTTGACTATGTTACGTTTGCTTAGGTTAAGATTGGATAGCTTCTACTTTTCTGCTGTACACCGCGATTCCACTGACTGTTGCGCTCTACTCTCATCTGGTATGCTCCTCTTGACACTGAGGAGACTAGCCATACTGGTCTCGGCACGTCAGGTCGGGTTAGGCTATGTTGGGTTAGGGTATATTTGTTTGTGTTATGTCCGCAAAGCTTTGACTTACGTGGTATACAGTGATATTAGGTGGATTTCTGCACTGTAAATAGCACTACTATACTCCGCTAGTCCCTCCGGAGGCAAGCAATAGTGGCCGCGGCGCGTTACGTTGGGTTTCGCTTCGTTAGGTTAAGCTACGTCAGTTTGGCATTGGTTTGGATATCTTTGATTTTACTGCTGTACACTGCGATTCTATGGATTTCTGCGCCCTATTCTCCACTAATACGTTCCGCTTTGCTCTGTGGATGACAGCAAAGGAGGTCTCCGTTCGTTAGGTTCAGTTACTCTACGCTTGGTTAGGTTAGGTCATGTCTAGTTAGGTTAGGGTATCTTCGACTTTCGTGCTATACACTGCTATACGGTCGATTTCTGCGTTCTACTGTGACATAATGTGATCTGCTTGGCTCTGAAAACGCCAGCAACAGTGGCCTTGGCGCGATAGGGTAATATAGTTTAAGTTTAGATAGATTAGGTTTGGCTAAGTTTGTTTGGTACGGCTTTGCCTTCGTGCTTTCCACTGCTATTGTGTTGATGCCAGCGCCCTGCTCTTCTCTACTTGCATCTGCTTGTCTCTGGGATCGCCGGCAATAGCGGTTGTGGCTCGTTTGGATCTGTTATGTTACTTATAGTTAGGTTTGATTAGGTTAAGTTTGGCTAGGATGGCCTTGACTTTTTGCCATACACCGCTATACTGTGGACTTCTGCTCTCTACTGTGCACTAATGCTCTCTGCTTGGGCCAGTGGAGGTCAGCAATTGAGGGCTAGGCACGTCATATTCGTATCTGTTACGTTTGTCCTGCTTAGGTTAGGCGGGATTAGACTAGGGTACCTCCTACCTTTTGCTATACACTGCTATTCGGAGGATTTCTGCGCTCCACCGTGATCTAATATTCTCTGCTTTGTTCTAGAGAGGCTAGCAATCGTGGTCTCGGCACGATAGGTAGGGATATGCTATTTTCGGTTATGTTACGTTTGGCTGCGTTAGGATACAGTTGATTCGATTATTGCGCTATGCACTGCGATTTTATGGATTTCTGCGATCTGTTCTCCTCTAATATGTTCTGCTTGGCCCTGGGGAGGGCAGCAATAGTGTTCTCGGCACGTGAGGATGAGTTAGGCTTCGTTTGGTTGCGTTACGCT
Organism: Eufriesea mexicana; assembly: GCF_001483705.2. Classification (NCBI taxonomy): domain Eukaryota; kingdom Metazoa; phylum Arthropoda; class Insecta; order Hymenoptera; family Apidae; genus Eufriesea; species Eufriesea mexicana. The sequence goes on from NW_016910017.1 coordinate 5,584, forward strand.
TGGTCAGATTGGCACAGAATAGCTTTGACTTTCGAGCTACACACTGCTATTTGGAGGATTTCTGCGCTCTCCGTTGCCCTACTGCACCCTACTCGACTCTGAGAAGGCCAGCAATATTGTTCCAGGCACGTTAGGCTGAGTTTGGTTACATTTGGGTATGTCATGTTTGGTTAGGTTAGGTTAGGATATCTTTGACTATTTTGCAATAAACTGCGACGCAGTTGATTTGTGCGCTCTACTTTGCTCTAGTATATTTTGCTTGGTTCTGGAGACACAATCTATGGTGTTCTCGGCACGATAGGTAGAGCAATGCTACGTTCGGTTATGTTACGTTTGGCTATGTTGGGATATGGTAGCTACGGCTATTCTGCTATGCAATACGATGTTATGGATTCGTGCGCTCTACTCTCCACTAATATGTACTGCTTGTCTCTGGGGTGGCAGCTATAGTCGTCTCGGATCGTCAGGATTAGTTAGGTTACGTTGGGTTACGTTACGTTTGCTCAGGTTAGGATAGGATAATTCTATCTTTTGTGCTGTACACTTCTATACGGTGTATTTCTGCGCTCTACTGTTCTCTAGTATGTTCTGTTTGGCTCTGCGGAGACCAGAAATAGTGCTCTCGGCAAGCTGGGTTCAGCTAGGTTACGTTTGGCTTAGCTGGGTTAGGTTAGGTTTGGTCAGGATAGCTTTGTTTTTGTGCTGTTCACAGCTTCTCGGTCGATATCTGCTCCCTGAATTGCTCTACTAGCCTCTGCTTGCCCCCGAGGAGGCCAGTAACGTGGCACGTTTGATTGAGTTTGGTTACGCTTGATTATGTTAGGGTAGGTTATGGTTGCTTAGGATGGCATTGACATTTGTACAATGCACCGCCATCCGATGGACTTCCGCACTCCACTGTTCTCCAGTAAATTCTGCTTGGCTATGTAGAGAGCAGCAGTTTTGCTCCCGGCACGTTAGGCTGTGTTATGTTGCGATACGTTATGTTAAGTTTAGCTATGATAGGATAGGGTGGCTTAGGCTTTTGTGCAATACACTGTACTTCCGTAGATTCTGGCGTTTGTGCCCTACTCCCGGGAGGCCAGCAAAAGTTGTCTCGGCACGATAGGCTGAGTTATGTTGCGTTTGGTTAAGTTACGTTTTGTTCGGTTAAGATATGATAGCTTTGACTTTTGTGCAGCACACTGCTATTCGGATGACTTCTGCGCTCTACACTGTTGTACTATACTCTGCTCGACGCTCGGGATGCCAGCAATGTAGCTCGCGGCACGTTACGGCGAATTTGTCTACGTTAGGTTAGGTCTCGTAGGTTTGTGTTAGGTCTACATATCTCTGACTTGTCGGCTGTAAACTGAGACATTATGCATTTCTGCGCCCTGCTCTCCTCTAATACGTTCTGCATAGCTCTGGGGTTGCCAGCAATAGTGGACGCGGCACGATAGGTTGCGTTAAGTTGCGTTTGGCTATGTTAGGTATCTTTTGGTTCGGTTGAGACAACTTTGACTTTTGTGCTACACGCTGAAATTCTATGGTCTTCTGCGCTATACTGTGTGCTATCACACTCTGCTTGTCTCCGGGTGTGCCAGGAATGGTGGTCGCGGCACGTTAGGTTGGGTCACGGCACGTTTAGCTTGGTATGGTTTTGCGAGGTTAGAATAGGATAGAATTCTCTTTTGTGCTAGACACTGTTATTCCGTTGATTTCTGGGCTCTGCCGTGATCTGATATATTCTGCATGGGTCTGGAGATGCCGCAAATAGTGGTCTCGGCCTGATAGGTTTAGTTATTCTACGTTTGGCTGGGTAAGGTTATATCTGGTTTGGCCAGAATGGCTCTGACAATCGTTCTATACACTGCTATCGGGTGGTTTTCTCCGCTGTACTGTGATTGATTGTTCTCTGCTATGCTCTGAGGAGGCCAGAAGTAATAGCCGCTGCGCGATAGATTCTGTTACGTTACATTTGGATAGGTTGGGCTCGTTAGGGTTAGTTTGGGATATCGTTGTCTTTTGTGCCATACGCTGCAATTTAATGAACTGCTGCGCCCTACTCCGGACTAATATGTCCTGCTTCGCTCTGAGGAAGGCTGCAATAGTGGCCCAGGCACGTAGGGATGAGTTAGGCTGCGTACGGTTATGTTACATTTGGTTAGGTTAGGACAGGGTAGCTTTGACTATTGTGTTATACACTGTTGTACGGTGGATTTCTGCGATCCACAGTACTCTAATGGGATCTGCTTGGCTCTGGGAAGGCCAGCTTCTCTTGTCCCGGCAAGTTAGACTGAGCTATGTTACGTGTTGCTTGGGTTTGTTCGGTTATGCCTGGAAACTGTAGCTTTGACTATTGCGCTGTAAAATGCTACTCGGCCAATACCTGATGTCTGCATTGCTCTGATATCCTCTGATGTCTATGGGAGGCCAGTGATATTGGACGTCGCACGAATGGATGTGTTAGGTTACGCTAGGTTAGGTTACGTTAGGTAACGTTTTATCCGGATGGTTTCGACTTTTATGCTATGCACCGCTATTCGGTGGCTTTCTGCACTCTACATTGCTCTAATATGCTCCGCTCGACTTTCGGCATGCCAGTAACGTGGGTCGGGGCACGTTAGGCGGAGTTAGGTTACGTTTGGCAGAGTAAGGTTTGGCACGGTCTGGCTAGGGTAGATTTGAGTTTCGTGCTGTACACATTCATTCGAAAGATTCCTGCCCATCGCTGTGTTCTAGCATGTTCTGCCTGGCTCTGCGGAGGCCAGCAATATATGCCTCGCCCGCTTACTTTTATTTATTCTTCGTTTGGTTAGGATAGTTTATGTCTTGTTTTGTTACGATTGCTTTGACTTTTGTTCTATACACTGCTTTTCGATGACCTCCTGCGCTCTACTGTGATCAAATATTCTCTGTTTTGCACTGTGGAGGCCAGGAAAAGTGGCCGCGGAGCGTTATGTTGCGTTTGGTTACTTTTGGCTGGGTTATGTTTGTTTCGGTTTGGTTAGCGTATCTTTGAATTTGTGCTATACACTGTCATTTAATGGACTTCTGCGCTCTGCTCTCCTCTAACATGATCGGCCTGGCAAAGGGAAGTCTAAAAATAGTGGTCGAGGCACGTTACGGTTAGCTTGTATACGTTAGCATAGGTTACGTTGGTGTGTGTTAGGTTTGGATATGTTTGACTCCTCTTCTGTACACTGAGATGCTACGCGTTTCTACGCCCTGCTCCCGTCTAATTTGTTCCGCACGTCTCTGGGGTTACCAACAATAGTGGACGCGGCACGTCACGGTGAGTTAAGTTACGTTCGGTTAAGTCAGGTTTCTTTGGGTTAGGCTGGGATAGCTTTGACTTCTGAGCTGCGCACTGCAATTCTATCGAATTATGCGATCCACTGTGCGCTATCACACTCTGCTTGTCTCTGGGGGCGCCAGAAATGGTGATCGCGGCACGTTAGGTTGAGTTATGACACGTTTGGTTAGGTTAGGTTTGTTTGAGTTCGGTTTGGATATTTTTGATTTTCGTGCTGTACAATGCTAATCTTTGTGCCCCCTCGCTCTACTCTCCACTAATATGCTCTGCTTCGCTCTTTGGAGGCCAGCAATACTAGTCGCGGCACGATAGGTTTAGTTACGTAGCGATTTGTTCGGTTACGTTAGGTTATGTTTGGCAAGGATGACTTCCACGTTTGTGCTACGCACTGATATTCTATCGACTTCTGCGCTCCTGCGTGCTCTATCACACTCTGCTTGTCTCTGTGAACGCCAGGAATAGTGCTGTCGGAAGGTTGGGTTGTATTATGTTACGTATGGCTTGGTTAGGTTTTGTTTGGCTTGGATAGAATAGCTTTGTCTTTTGTGCCTTGCACACCAGTGCGGCGTACCTCTGCGCTCTCCTGTCCTCTAGTGTATTCTGCTTTGCTCTGTGATTCAGCTATAATGGTCTCGGCACTTTAGGTTGGTTTAGGATGCGTTTGGTTGTGTTACGTTTGGTTAGGTTAGGAGATGACAGCTTTGACCTTTCTGCTTTGCACTGCTATTGGGTGGATTTCTGCGCTCTGCTGTCATCTAATATTACCTGTTCCGCTCTGGGAATGCTTGAAATAGTTGCTGCGGCGCGTAATATCGTGTTAAGTTACATCCGGTCAGGTTAGGTTTGTTTGTGTTAGATTGGGATATTTTTGACTTTCGTACCACGCACTGCCGTTCTATGGACCTATGCATTCTACTCTACCCTAATATGCGCCTCTTGGCGATGGGGATGCCAGCAATAGTGGGCTAGAAACGTTAGGTTGGGATTGGTTACGTTTGGTTGCGTTCGGATATGCCAGCTTATGTTAGGTTATCTCCTTCTTTTCCGCTGCACACTAGAATTCGTCTGATTTCTGCGGTCTACTGTGCACTAGTAAATTCTCCTTGGCCCTGGGGAGGGCAGCAATGGTGGTCTCAGCACGCAAGTTTGAGATATGTTACGCACTGCTTGGCTAGGTACTGATTGGCTTTGGCAGTATAGCGTTGTCTGTGTGCTGTAGGCTGCTTTCCAGTCGACAACTGCGCTCTGCATTGCTCTACTAGCATCTGTCTGTCTCTGGGGAGACCAGCAACAGCGTTCGTGGCAGGTTCGGATGGGCTATGTTACGCTTGGCTAGGTTAGGTTAGTTTAAGTTTGGTTAGGATGGCTCCGACTTTTGTGTTATACACTGCATTCCGTTGGATATCTGCCCTCTAGTGTGATCTAATATCTTCTGCTTGGCAATATAGGTCTCGGCTCGATAAGTTTTGTTGCTCTACGCTCGGTTGGGGTAGGGTAGGTAATGTTACGTTAGGATATCTTTGACTCTTGTGCAACGCACTGCTATTTGCTGGCTTTGTGTACCCTACTGTGCTCTAGTATACACTGCTTGTCTCTGGGTAGGCCAGCAAATGTGGTCTCGGGACATTAGATCTTGTTGGGTTGAGTTTGGTTGTGTTACGTTTGGTTAGGTTAGGAGAGCATAGCTTTGACTTTCGTACTATACACAGCTATTCGGTGGACTCCTGAGCTATGCATTGCTCTACTACACTCTGCTCAACTCTGGCGGGACCAGCAACAGCGGTCGTGGCACGATAGGTTTAGGGAGGTTACGGTTGGTTAGGCAATGTTTGGCAACGTTTGCTTAGGATGGCATTGACTTTTGTGCTATACACTGCTAATCGCGGACTACTGCCCCATACTGTTCTCTAATATTTTCTGCTTGTCTCTGTCGCGGGCGGCATTACAGGTCTCCACTCGTTAGGTTTAGCTACTCTAGGTTCTGTTAGGCTATGTTGGGCCTGGTTCGGTTAGGACGACCTTTACTTTTGTGGTGTACACGGCCATCCGACGGATTCCTGCGCTCTATGATCCGATATTCTCCGCTTGGCTATGTGGAGGTCAGTAATAGTGTTGTAGGCACGTCGAGCTGAGTTAGGTTCGTTTGGTTATGTTACGTTTGGTTAGGTCAGGAGAGCATATATTTGACTTTTGCGCTATACACTGATATTCTGTGGGTGTCTGCTCTCTACTGTGATCTAATATGCCCTGCTTTGATCTGGGAGTGCTTGAAACTGTGGCAGCTGCCCGTTATTTTTGGAAAGGTTACGCTTTGCTAGGTTAGGTTTGTTTGGGTTAGGTTAGGATATCCTTATCTTTCGTGCTATTCACTGCAACTCTATGAACCTCTGCGTTCTACTCCCTTCTTAAGTGCCCTTCTTGGCGGTGGGGGACCAGCAGTATTTGTCTCGGCACGTTTGGTTGAGGTAGGCTACGTTTCGTTAGGCTATGTTAGCTGTGGTTAGGTTTGGATGGCCTTGACGTATGTGCTCACCAGTGATCATCTGTGCGCTTTTGTGCTCTACTGTGCTCTATCATATTCTGCTCATCTCTGGAGAAATCAGCAATAGTGTTGGCGGCACGTAAGTTTCAGCTTGTATAAGCTGGGTTATTTCATGTTAGGTCTGAATAGTGCAGGGTATCTTTGACTTTTGTGCTATACATTGCTCTATAGTGGCTTTCCCGCTCTACTCTGCTCTACTATACTCTGCTCGGCTCTAGGGAGGCCATCGAAAGTGGTCATGGCAAGGTATGTTGTGCTTGACTACGTTTGGTTATATTACGATTGGTGATGTTAGGAGAGTATAGCACTCTCTTCTGTGCTATATGCCGCTATTCGGTGGATATCTACGCTCTACATTGCTCTATTCCACGCTGCTCGACTCTGTGGAGGCCAGTAATAGTTGGCTCGGCACGTTAGGTTGAGATAGTTTACGTACGGTCATGTTCCGCTTGGCTAGGATACTGTAAGGTAGCTTTGACTTTTGCACCATACACTGCCATTCGGTAGATCCCTGAGCTCTTCGTTGCTCCAGTATGCTCCGCTTGGCTCTGAGGAGGACAGCAATACTAGACTCGGAACATTGTGTTGTGTTAGGCTACGCTCGGTTGGGTTCGGTCCGGACAGTTTGGATTAGGATATCATTCACTCTTGTCCTATATACTGCAATGCGGTGGATTACCGCGCTATACTGTACTCTGGTATATTCTGCTTTGCCCTGTGGAAGCTAGCGGTAGTGGTCGCTGCACGTTATCTTGAGCTGTGTTTTGTTTGGCGCTGTTACAGTTTGGTAGGTTAGGAAGGGATGGCTTTATCTTTTGTGATATGCATTGCCATTCGGTGGATTTGTGCGCCCTACTGAGATCTAATATTCGTTGCTTGGCTACGGGGAGGCGTGAAATAGAGGTCTCCGCACGTTAGGTTCCGTTGGGCTCCGTTCGGTTACGTTATGATTATTTGGGTTAGGATAGGCTAGGTTTGTCTTTCGTTTTGTGCTCTCGTATTCGGTGGAATTCTGCTCCCTACTGTGCTCTGCTATAATCTGTTCGACTTTCGGGAATCCAGCAGTAGCGATTGCTGCGCGTTAGGCTGAGTTAGGTTACCCTTGGTTAGGTTTGTTTAGGCCAACTTTGGTTAGGGTGGCGCCGACTTTTGTCTTATACACAGCTATTCGCTGACTTCTGTGATCTACTGTTCTCTAGTATGTTCTGCTTGGCTCTGTGGAGGCCAGCAATAGACGTCACGTCTCGTTAGGTCTAGCTATTCTACGTTTGTTTATGCAACCTTAGGCCTGGTTAGGTCGGTGTATTTCCACTTTTGTGCTATACATTGCTATTTGGCGTCTTTCTGCAGTGTACTCTGCTTTACTATACTCTGCTCGACTCTGGGGACTCCAGTAATAGTCATCATGGCATGATAGTTTGAGTTAGGTTACGTTTGGTTATGTTACGTTAGGTTGCGGTTGGGTAGGTTGGCTTTGACTTTAATGTCATACAATGCTATTCGGTCGATTTCTGTGCTCTACTGTGCTCTCGTATATTCTGCTTGGCTACGGAGAGGCCAGCAGCATTATCCTCCGCACGCCAGTTTGAGTTATGTTGCGTTTCGTTATGTTACGTTTGGCTGGGCTAGGACAGGGTAGCTCAGACTTTTGTGCTGTACAAGGCTATTCAGCGGACGTCGGCGCACTAAATTAACCTCCTATACACTTCTCGACTCTCGGGAGGCCTGCAATTATGGCCGCGTGTCGTTAGGTGAAGTTTGATTACGTTTTGTTATTCCAGCTTACGCTACTTTAGGCCTCGAAAGCCTTCACTTTTGTGCTACACACTGCAACTCTATGGGATGTGCGCACCTCTGTGCGCTGTCACACTCTACTTGTTTCTGTGGACGCCAGGAAGAGTGATCTCGCCTGGTTAGCTTGAATTACGTTACGCTTGGTTCGGTTACGTTTGGACGGCTTGGTTAGGTTAGCTTCGTCTTGGGTGCTATACACTGCCGTTCGGACGATTTCAGGGTTATACACTGCTCCCCTGTACTCTGCTTAGCCCTCGCGAGACCAGCAATGGCGGTCGTGGCACGAAGGTTTGGGTTACGTTACGTCTGCTTCTGATACCCTTGGTTAGGTTGGGCAGGGTAGCTCTGTCTTTTGTGCTATACACAGCTATTCGTTGGATTTCTGAGTTCCGCTGTGTTCTAATATACTCTGCTTGGCGCTGGAAGGCCTGCAGTAGTGGTCTCGGCACGTTAGGTTTAGTTAGGCTACGTTTGACTTTGCTACGTTTGTTTGCGTTTGGTGTGGATAGCCTTGACGTTCGTGTTGTACACCGTTATTCCGGGAATTCTGCTCTCTCCTGAGCTATGCTATATTCTGCTTTGCCCTGTGTTGTCCAGGAGTTGTGGTCGTGGCACCGTACGCTTAGTAAGGATGCGTTTGTCTTTGTCATGATGGATTGTTCTAGGTGTGTGTTGCTCTGACGTTTCTGCCATACAACGCGATTTTAAGGATTTTTGCGCTCCACCCCGTCTAGTACCTTCTGCTTGGCGCTGGGCAGCCCAACTACAGTGGTCGCTTCGTGTTAGTTCAAGTTATATAACGTGTGGTAATGTTACGATTGTTAAAGTTATGGGAGGATGGCTTTGACTTTTGTGCAATAAACTGCTATTTGGTGGAGCTCTGCGGTCTGCTGTGCTCTAATATGTTCCGCTTGGCTCTGGGGACGCCAGATATAGCGACCTCGTCACGTTAGTATGACATATATAACGTTTGGTTATGTTATGCTTGGTCAGGTTATAGTAGGGTAGCTTCGACTTTTATGCTATACACGGCTATTCGGTAGATCTCTGCCCCCTACATTGCACTTATATGCTATGCATGTCTCCTGGGAGACCAACAATAGTATTCTCGGCACGATACGTTTAGTTAGGCTACGTTCGGTTTGGACAGGATAGGATATATATGACTTTCGTGCTACACATTGCAATGCGGAAGGTTACTCCTCTCTACCGCGCCTTAGTATGTTCTGCTTGGCTATGGGGATGCCAGGAATAGTGGCCTGGGCGCGTTAGTTTGAGTTAAGCAGCGTTCGCTTATGTCACGTTTGGCTACGTTAGGATAGGGTTGCTAGGACTATTGAACTATGCACTGCGATTGTATGGACTCCTGCGCTCTACTCTCCCCTAATATGTTCTACTTGGCTCTGAGGGTGGCACCGGTAGTGATATCGGCAAGTAAGGAAGAGCTGGGATAGGTTTGGTTATGTTATGTTTGGTCTGGTTAGAATAGGATTGCTTAGACGTTTGGGCTGTTCACTGCTCTTCGGTGGATTTCTGCGCTCTAGAACGATATACTATGCTCTGCCCGTCTCTCGGCACTCCAGCAATAGTGGTCGAGGCACGTTATTTTCAGTTATGTTACGTTTGGTATGTTAGTATTTGTTAGGTTAGGAAACTGTGGATTTATCTTTTCCGCTGTACACTGCTATTCGGTGGATTTCTGTGCCCTACGTTGCTCTCGTAAAATTCTATCGTCTCTGGGGAGGCCAGCAACAGAGGTCGTGGCACCTTAGGTTACGTTACGCTTGGTCAGGTTTGGACTGGATAGCTTTGACTTTTGTGCTATACACTGCTATACCGGTGTCTTCTGCGCTCTACTATGCTATAATATGCTCTGCTTGGCTATGGGGAGGCCAGCGGTAGTGCTCTCGGCTCGCTAGGCTGAGGTACGTTGCGTTTGGCTATGTCACGCTTGGTTAGGTTAAGGTAGGGTAGCTTATACTTTTTTCCTATACACTGCTGCCCGATGGATTTCCGCGCTCTACTCTGCTCTAATGTGTTCCGCTTTGCTCTGGGTAGATTAGCAATTGTGGCATTGGCACGTGAACATTTGTTAAGTTACGTTCGGATAGGTCAGGTTTGGTTAGGCTTTGTGCGGATTGCATTGACATTTGCGATATACACCGCTATTCTGCCGATACCTGCGCTCTGCGTTGCTCTAATATCATCCCTTCGTGTTTATTGAGGCTTGCAATTGTGGTCGTGGCACGTTTGGCTGAGATATGTTGCGTAACGTTAGTTATGCTTTGTTAGGTTAGGACAGGATATCTCTGACTCGTGCTCTGTACACTGCTATCCGTTAGAATTCTGCGCTCTACTGTGCTCTCATATGTTCTGCTTTGCTCTGGGTAGGACAGAAATAGTGGCACTGGCACGTTAGTTTGAGCTGGGTTACAATTGGTTAGGTCTGGTTATGTGTCGTTTGGATAGGATGGCTTCGATTTTTGTGTTATACAATGCTGTTCGGTGGATTTATGCGCCCTGCAGTGCTTTAATATTTTCAAATGGCTCTGGGGAGGACAACAGCAGCTGTCTCGGCATGTTAGGTTAGGTTATGAAATGTTTGTCAATGTTCTGGTTGTTTACGTTAGGTGTGGTTAACTCCGTCTTTTCCGATATACACTGCGATAATATGGATCCCTGCATCCAACGTCCCACTAATGTGTTCTGTTTGGCTCTGTGGAGGACAGCAACAGCGGTCGCGGCACGATAGGTTGAGCTAGGTTACGTTCGGTTATATTACTATTGATTAGGTTAGGAGGGGATAGCTTTGTCTCTAGTGCTGTATTCTGCTATTACGTGAATTCCTGTGCCCTACAGTGCTCTAGTATTATCAGCTTGGCACTGGCAATGCCAGCAAGGGTGGTCTCGGCACATTATGATAAGTCAGGCTACGTTCGTTTAGGTTGGTTTAGGCCATGTTTGGTTAGAATAGCTTTATCTTTCGCGCCTACAATGCTGTTCGGTTGATTTGTGCTCTCTACTGTGCTGCAGTATGTCCTGCGTGGCTCTGAGGTTGATAAAAATAGCGGTATCGGCACGCTAGGTTGAGTCAGACTATGTTTGCTTGCGTCCTGTTGGTTTGGGTTAGGCTTGGGTAGCTTTGTCCATTCTGATGTACTCAGCGACTAAATGGATTTCTGCATTCTACTCTCCACTATCGTGTTCCGCTTGAATCTGGGGAGGACAGCACTAGTGGTCCTGGCACGTTAGTCTGAGTTGGGTAATGTTTGGCTTTGTTACAGTTGGATACGTTATTAGAAGTTGGCTGCGACTTTAGTGCTATTGTCCGCTATGAGGCCGATTTCTGCTAACTACTGGGCTTTAACGTTTTCAGCATGCCTCGGGGAAGGCCAGAAACAGTGGTCTCGACAAGTTATGCTGGGTCAGGTAATGTTCGGTTAGGCTGGGTTATGCAACGTTTGGTCAGGGTAGCTTTAACTTTTGCACTGTACACTGCAGTTTGAGGACTGCTGCGCTCCCCCATGCTCTAGCGTCTTGCGTTGCTCTGGGGAGGGCAGAAATAACGGTCTCGTCACGTTATGTTGGGCTAGGCTATGTTTGGATATGTTCCGTTTGCTTGGATAAGGTTTGGGTACCTCTGACTCTTCAGATATAAACTGCGATATTCTGGATTTCGGCGTCCTACTTCCCACAAATGTGTTCTTCTTGGCTCCAGTGCTGACAGTAACAGTTCTAGCGGCACGCAAGGTTAAACACGGTTACGTTTGTTTATGTTACGGTTGGTTTGGTTTGGAAAGGATAGCTTTGGCTTTAAAGCTGCAGCCTGCTGCCAGGTGGATTTCTGCGCCCTATAGTGCTCAAACATTTTCAGCTTATAACAGGCAAGGACAGCAGCAGTGGCCTCGGCTCGTTATGTTGATTCAGGTTATGTTCGGTTAGGTTGGGTTAGGCTTTGTTTGGTCATGTTAGAATTAACTTTTGCGCTGTACTCCGCTGTTCGGCAGATTTTTGCGCTCTACAGTGCCCTGGTGCGTCCAGCTTGGCTCTGGGGAGGAAGCGGCTGCTGTCTCGGAACATTGGGTTGGGTCAGACTATGTGCGCTTATGTTCTGTTGGTTTGGGTTAGGCTTGGGTAACTTCGACTTTTCTGATAAACACTGCTATTGTATGGATTTCTGAGATCCACCCTCCACCAACGTGTTCCGCTTGACACTTGGGTGGCCAGCAATAGTGGTCGCGGCTCGTTACGTTGAGTTGTGTAATGCTTGGTTATGTTTCGATTGGTTAGGTTAGGAGAGGATGGCCTTGACTTTAGTGTTATTGTCTGCTATTAGGTAGATATCTGCTCCCTACTGTGCTTTAATATTTTCAGCTTGGCTCTACGAAGGCCAGCAATTGTGGCCTCGGCGCGTTCTGTTGAACCAGGTTACGTGCGGCTAGGTTGGATTATGCCATGTTTAGCATCGACAGCTTTAACTTTTGTGCTGTACACTGCTGTACGGTGGATTTCTACGAAGTACTGTGTTCTGGTACGTCCTGCTCTGCTTTGGGGATTGCAGCAATAGCGGTCTCGGCAGGTTAGTCTGAGTAATGATACGCTTGGTTATGTTACGGTTGGTTAGATTAGGAGGGGATGGCTTTGACTTTAGTGCTATAGTCTGCTATTAGGCGAATTTCTACTCCCTACGTTACTTTAATATCTTCAACTTGGCTCTGGGATGGCCAGCAAAAGTGGTCTGGACACGTTACGTTGAGTCACATTACGTTCGGTTAGGTTGGGTAGGACCAAGTTAGGTCAGAGTAGCCTCAACTTTTGTGCTGTACACTGCTATTCGGTGGAATCCTGCGCTCTACTGTGCTCTAGTATGTCCTGCTTGTCTCTGGGAAGGGCAACACTAACTGTCTCGGCACGTTAAGCTGAGTCAGGCTTTGTGTGGTTATGATTTGTGTGTTTGTATTAGGTTTGGCTAGCTTAGACATTCCGGATCTACACTGCGATCCTATGGGCTTCTGCGTTCTACTCTCCCCTAATGTGTTCCGCTTTGCTCTGTGGTGGCCGGCATAACAGGTCGGGGCACTTTGGGTTTAGAGAGGTTACGTTCTCCTATGTTTCCAGTGGTTAGGTTAGGAGAGGATGGCTTTGACTTTATTTCTATTGTCTGCTATTAGGTGGATATCTGCTCCCAACAGATCTTTTATATTTGCAGATTGGCTCTGGGAGGGGCTGCAATGGTGGTCTCGGCACGTTACGTTCTGTCAGGTTAAAAGCGGCTACGTTATGTTAGGCCATGTTTGTTAAGCATAGCTATAACTTCTGTGCTGCACAATGCTATTCCGTTGATTTCTGCGCTCTACTGTGCTCTGGTATGTCTTGATATGCACTGGGGGGCAGCAATAGCGGCCTCAGCACGATAGATTTGTTTATGTTATGTTCGGTTATGTTCCGGTGGTTCGTGCCAGGCATGGGTAGCTTTGACTTCTCAGATATACACAGAGATTATATGGTTTTCTGCGTTCTACTCTCCACTAACGTGGTCCGCTTGACTCTGGGGAGGGCAGCAATATTGGTCTCGGTATTTTATTTAGGGTCAGGTTACATACGGTTAGGTTGTGTCAGGATAAGTTTGGACAGGATAGCTTTATCTTTTGTGCTGAGCGCTTCATTCCGCTGGCTTTCAGCGCTCTACTGCGCTCTAGTATATCCTGCTTGGCTCAGTGGAGTGCATTAATAGCGGTATCGGCATGTTAGAATGTGTTTGACTATGTTTGGTTAAGTTCTGTCGGTTCGCGTTATGTTTGTGTAGCTTTGACTTTTCTGATGTAGACTTCTATTATATGGATTTCTGCGACCTGCTCTCCGCTAGAGTGTTCCCCTTGGCTCTCCGCTAGCCAGCAACAGTGGTCGCGGCGCGTTATGTTGAGTTATGTTACGTTTCGTTATGGCACGGTTGGATATCTTAGGAGAGGATTGCCATGACTTTAGTGCTATAGTCTGCTATTAGGTGGATTCCTGCGCCATAAACAGCTCCAATGCCTTCAGCTTGGCTCTGGAAAGGTCAGAAATAGTGGTGTCCGCACGTTATATTGAGTCAGGTTTCTTTCAGCTTGGATCGGTTAGGCTCAGTTTTTTCAGGGTAGCTTTAACTTGTTTGTTGTACACCGATATTCAGTGGACTTCCGCGCTCCACTGTGCACTACTATGTCCTGCTTGGCTATGGGGAGGGCAGGAATAGCGGTCTCGGAATGTTATGTTGGGTTAGGCTACGTTTTACTATGTTCTGTTGGTTTGAGTTAGGTTTGGGCAACTCTGACTTTTCCGATATACACTGTGATTCTATGGATGTCGGCGCCCTGCTTCATATTAGTGTCTTCTGCGTTGCTCTGTGGAGGCCAGCAATAGTGGTTGCGGCACACTAAGTTGAGCTAGGTTACGTCTTGTTATGGTACGGTTGGCTAGATTCGTGGTGGATAGCTTTGACTTTAGTGCAGTAGTCTGAATTTAGGTGGATTTCTGCGCCCTGCAGGGCTGTAGCGCTATCATTTTGGCTATGTAAAGGCCAGAAGTAGTGGCCTCGGAGCGTTACGTCGTGTCATGTTACGTTCGATTATGTTGGTTCAGGACCAGTTTAGAAAGGGCAGCTTTAACGTTTGTGTTGTACACTGCTATTCGGTGGATTTCTGGGCTTCACTGCGCTCTAGTGTGTCCTGCTTGGCTCTGGGGAGGCCAGTAATGTTGGTCGCGGTATGTTGGTGTTAGCTTTGACACGCTTGGTTATGTTACGATAATTTAGGTTAGGAGAGGATAGCTGTGACTCTAATGCTATTGTCTGCTATTAGGTGGATTTCTGCGCCCTACAGAGCTCTAATATTTCCGGCTTGGCTCTGGCAAGGCAAGCAGTCGTGCTTTCGGCACATTATGATGAGACGTTTTATGCCAGCCATAGAGGAGGCTGCACGCTACATTGTGCCGCGATACGTTCGGTTATGTTTGGTCAGGCTAAGCATGTTCAGCGTAGCATCAACCTTTGTGATGTACCATGGCATTCGGTGGATTCCTGCGCTCTGCTATGCTCTAGTATGTCCAGCTGGGCTCCGCGGAGCGCAACAGTAGCGGCCTCGGCACGTTAGTTTGTGTTATGTTAAGCTCTGTTGTGTTACGATTGGCTAGGTTAGGAGCGGATAGCCTTGACTATAAAGCTGTAGTCTGCTTTTATATGGATTCCTGCGACACACTGTGCTGTAATGCTTTCAGCTTGGCTCTGGGAAGGCCAGCAAGGGTGGTCTCGGCACGTTACGATTTATCATGTTACGTTCCGTCAGGTTAGGTTAGGCAATTTTAGGTCAGGATAGCTTTAACTTTTGCGCTGTCCGCTGCTGTTCGGAGGATTTCTGCGCCCTACTCTGCTATAGTTGTTCTGCTTGGCAATGGGGAGGCGATCAATAGTGGTCGCGGGACGTTAGGATGAATTTCGTTACGTTCGTTTATGTTACGGTTGGTTATGTTAGGAGAGGGTGGATTCGGCGTTGGCGCTATAGTCTGCTATTAGGAGAATTACTGCACACTACAGTGCTTTAATATTGTAAGCTTGGCTCTGTGAACGCCAGCAATAGTGGTCTCGGCACCTTCTGTTGTGTAAGGTTACACCCGGTTTGGTTGGTTTATGCCAAGTTTGGTCGGAATAGAATCTTCCTTTGTGCTGTACACTGCTGTTCCGTGGATTTCTGCAACCTACAGCGCTCTAGTATGTCCTGATTGGCTCTGAGGAGGGCAACAATAGCGGTCTCGGCATGTTGGGTTGAGCTATGCTGTGTTTGGTTATGTTCCGCTTGTTTGGCTTAAGTTTGGGTAGCACATCCTTATCTTACAGACACTGCGATTCTATGGATATCTGCGTCTGCGACTCACGCCGACGTGCCGCGACCACCATTACTGGCCTCCAGAGAGCCAATCAGGACATACTATAGGGCGGCAGAGCGAAAATATCCACCGAATAGCGTTGTACAGCGCAAAAGTCAAAGCTATCCTAACCATGCTTAGCCTAAGCCAACCTAACCAAACAAAACCTGACTAATCATAGCATGCCGAGACCACTCTTGTTGGTCTTGCCAGAGCTAAGCTCAAAACATTACAGCACTGTAGGCTGCAGGAATCCACATAATAACAGGTGATAGCATTTAAGTAATAGCTATACTCCCCTAACCTAGCCAAACGTAATATAACCGAACGTAACGTAACACCGCCTAACGAGCCGCGACCACTATAGCTGTCCTCCCCAGAGAAAAGCGGAACGCGCTAGTGGAGAGTAGATTGCCGAAAGCCTTATAATACGTGTATATCGGAAAAGTCAAAGCCACCCGAGCCTAACAAAATCAAACGTAACGTAACCAGTCGTAACGCAACTCAACCTATCTTGCCGCAACCACCATTGCTGGACTCCCCAGAGTCAAGCGGAACACGTCAGTGGAGAGAAGAACTCAGAAAACCATGCAGTCGGAGTGTTGATCAGAAAAGTCTAAGCTACCCAAACCGATATCGAACCACCTGTACATAACCGAACATAGCCTAACTCAACCTAACGTGCGGAGAACGCCATTGCTGCCTGTCTCAGAGTAAAGAAGGGCGCACCAGTGCACAGCAGAGAGCAGAAATCCACCGAATAGCAGTGTAGAGAACAAAAGTTAAAGCTATCCTTACGAAACGTTGCCAAACCCAACCTATGCGAATGTAACATAACTCAACCTAACGTGCAGAAACAGCCATTGTTGCACTCCCCAGAGCCAAGCAGGATATGCTGGAGAAAAGTAGAGTGCAGAGATCCAACAAATGGCAGTGAACAGCACAAAAGTTAAAGCTACCCTGTCCAAACATGGCTCATCCAACCTAACCGAACGTAACATGACAAATTATAACGTGCCGATACAGCTATTGCTGGCATTGCCAGAGCCAGGCTGGAAATATTAGAGCACTGCAGGGCGCAGGAATCCACCAAATAGCAGACTATAGCACCAAAGTCCTAGCTATCCTCTCCTAACCTAAGGAATCGTAATATAGCCAATCGTATCCTAGATTACACCTACGTGCTACGACCGCTCTTACTGGACTCGCCAGAGGCGAGCCGGAAATACCAGAGCGCAGTAGAGTGCAGAAGTCCACCGAATAGCAGCGTACAGCTCAAAAATTAGAACTATCATGGCCAAACTTAGCCTGACCCAATATAACCAGACGTAACATGACATATCATAACGTGCCGAGACCACTCTTCTTCGCCTTGCCGGAGCCAAGATGTAAATATTAGAGCACTGTATGGCGCAGAAATCCACCAAATTGCAGACAACAGCACTAAAGGCATGGCTATCCTTTCCTAACTTGCGGAATCGTAGCATAATCGACCGTACCCTAACTTACACTGACGTTCCGCGATCACTATTACCGGCCAGCCCAGAGTCGAACAGAGTATGGTTGAGCAATGCAGAGCGTGGAAATGCACCGAAGAGCTATGTGTAGCGCAAAAGTCGAGGATAATCCAAACAAACCTAACCCAACCCCGACTATGCAAACGTAAAGTAACGCAAGCTAACGTGCCGCGAGCACTATTTTTGGCGTCCTCAGACACAAGCAGAATAAGGTAGACCACAGGAGAGCCCAGAGGTCCATTGGACAGATATGTTGAGCGCAAGGTCAAAGCTACCCTACCTAACCGAAGGTAACCTAACCCGACCAAACGTAGTCTAAATCAACCTAACGTGCCGCGACCAGTGTTTCTGGGCTCCAAAGGGCCAAGCTGAGCATAATAGCATAGGGTATAGCGCAGACATCCATAGAATCGCAGTTTACAGAGGAAAAGTAGAACATATCCTGTGCTAACCTAACCAAAGCTAAAATAGACAAATGTAAACTAACTAAGCCTACCGTGCTTCAGCCACTATCGCTGACATCCCAAGAGTCGGCTAGGGTATAGTAGAGCATAGTAGAGCGCAGAAATCCACCGAGTAACTGTGTATACCTCGACAGCCAAAGCTATTCGAACCTAAACCAAACCAATCTAGCCCAACCAAACATAGCATAACCAAACATAGCATAACTCAAAGTAACGTGCCGAGAACACATTTGCTGGTGTGCCCAGAGGCAAGCTGAATATGATAGAGCAAAGTAGAGACCAGTAGACTCTAGCATAACTGAGTTGAGCACAAATGTCGAAGCGGTCCTAACCAAACCCAAAATAACGCAAAACAACTAAACGCAATATAACACAACCTAACTTGCCGCAACCAGAATAGCTGGTCTCCAAAGAGCGAAACAGATCATAATTGAGGAGAGTAGAGCGCAGAATCTCGTAGAATCCCAGTGTGTATCAGAAAAGTAGGAGCTATCCAAACCAAGCCATGGCCAACATTACGTAGAAAAGCGTAACGTATCTCAACCTAAATGGCGAGACCACTATTACCGGCCTCCCCAGAGCCAAGCACAACCCACTAGAGCACAGCACAGCGCAAAAACCTACCTCATTTCTGTGTACAGCACAAAAGTCAAAGATATCCTATCCTAACCCAAACAAACCCAACCAAACCAAGCGTAACCTGACAGTACCTAACGCGCAGCGACCACTGTTTCTGACCTCCCCAGTGGAAACCAGAAGATATTAAATCACAGTAGAGCGCTGAAATTTACCGAACAGCAGTCTACAGTACAAACGTCAAAGCTCACCTGGCCTAACCTAACCAAACATAGCATAATCGAACGCAACTTAACTACACCTAACCGAACTGTGCCACTGTTGCTGACCTCCCCAGAGCCAAGCAGAATATACTACAGCATAGTAGATCGCAGACATTTGCGGCTTTTCGGTGTATAACATAAGAGTCTAAGATATCCATACCTAACCTGACCAAACCTAACAAAAGCAAACGCTGCCTACCTAAGCGTAGCGTGACAAGACCACTCTTGCTGTCTTTCGCAGATTTAGGCTGAACATACCAGGTCCCGGCGCAGCGTCGAAATTCACCGAATAGCAGTGTAACGCACAAAAGACGAAGTACCCTATCCTAACCTAACAAAACGTAACATAAGCAGACGTAGCTAAACTCAAACTAACGTGCCGAGACCACTACTGCTGGCCTCCCCAGGGCCAAGCAGAATAAGTTACAGCACAGTGTATCGCAGAAATCCACCACATTGCAGTGAATAGCACAGGGGCTGCAGATATCATGTCTTAACCCGACCTAATCAAATTCAACCAAATGCAGCATAGCCCAACATGACGTGCCGCGACCACTGCTCCTGGACGCATTGGAGAAAAGCAGAATGAAGTAGTGTTCACTAGACCACAGAAATCCACCTATTAGCAGTGTAAGGGACGAAAGTCAACGTAGCATATACTAACATTGCTAAACGTGACTGGTCCAAACGCAACATAACTAAGCCTAACTTGACGAGACCACCATTGCTCGCCTCCACGGAGACAAGAAGGAATCACCGGGGCAGCGTATAGCGCAGAAATCAGTCGCATTGATGTGAATAGTACAAAAGCCGCAGATAACATAGCATAACCTTCACTAACTTAACCTAGCTAAACGCAGCATAACTGAAGATAACGTGGACAGAACGCAGTTCCTGGCCTTCCCATATCCAAGCTGAATGTAGTAGAGCACAGTAGATCACAGAAATACACCGAATATCAGTGCAAAGCGCAAAAATCAAAGTAGCCTCTCCTAACCTTGTGTAATGTAACACATCCAAACGTAACCTAACTCAACCTAACGTGCCGAGACCACTATTACTGGCACCCCAGAGCCAAGCAGGGTATACTAGAGCACAGCAGTGAGCAGCAACCCACTGCATTGCAGTGTATAGCACAAAAGACACACAATCCCTGTCGTAACACGTCCTCACCTTACTTTCCCAAGCCTAGTGTATCTAAACATCACTTGACGAGACCAATATTGCTGGCCTCCGCAGAGCCGGCAAGAACACACTAGAGCACATTGGAGCGAGGAAATCTGCCGAATAGCAGTGAAGAGCACAGAGGTCAGAGTAGCCTATAATAACCCAGCCAAATGTAACACAACCAGAAGAAGCATAATTCCCCCCATCATGACCTGACCACTATTGGTGGCCTCTACAGAGACGAGCAGAATGCAGAAGAGCACAGAAGATCACATGATACCGCCGAATAATTGTGTATAGCATGAAAGTCGAAGCCATCGTAACCAGACATAAACTAACATAACCTATTCAAACGTAGCCTAACTCAACACAACGTGTCCCGACCACTATTGCTGGCGTGCACAAGGCCAAGCCGAATACAGTAGAGTACAGCAGGTCACAGAAACACAACGAATAGCCGTGTATAGCACGAAGGTATAAGATATACCAACCTAACCTTGCATAACAGGGCCTAACCACACGTAGCATGACTCAGCGTAACGTGCCGTGAACGCTGTACATGGACTTCGTTGAGCCAAGCAGAGCATGTTGGAGCACACTAGGGACCAGAAGTTCACCGATTTGCGGTGTATTGCACAAAAGTTGAAAACATCCAAACCCAACCAGATGTAACCTAACCTAACCAAGCGTTCTCTAACACAACATTACGTGGCGCGACCGATATTGAAAGCCATCCAAGAGCAAAACATAGCACAGAGCACGTTAGAGAGCAGGAATCCATCGAACAGCAGTGTATAGCACAAAAGACAAAGCAGCCTAGCCTAACAAAGCCAAGTGTAACATAACAAACATAACCTGACTTAACATATCGTGACGAGGACACTGCAGCTGGCCGCCACAACGACAAGCCGAATGCATTAGGGCGCAGTAGTGCCCAGAAATCCACTGCATTGTAGTGAACAGCACAAAAGTTGAATACCTCCTAACCAAACTTGACCTAACTCATCTTCACCAAACGTAGCAAAACTCAACATGACGTGCCGCGAACACTACTTCTGGCGTCCACAGAGTCAAGCAGTATCTAGTAGAGCACCGGAGATCACATGAATCCAACGGATAACGGTGCATAGCACGAATGTCGGAGTTATCCCAATCAAACTTAACCTAATCTCACAAAACCAAGCGTATACTTACACAAACTAACTTGCCACGACCACGAATTCGCGCCGCCACGGTGCCGAGCAGTGTATAGTAGAGCAATGTAGAGCGCAGGAATCAACCGTGTAGCAAGGTAGAGCAAAATGGTCAAAGCAATCCTGACCTAACCTGCCCTACCTGTTCCAACGATACGAAACTTAACGAAGCTAACGTGCCGAGGACACTATCACTGCCCACACCAGAGTCGAGCAGAATCTAGTAGAGCAATGTAGAGCGCCGAAGTTCACCGCATAGCAGTTTATAGCAAAACATCCACAGAGACCCTGATTAAGCCTTACTAACCTACCATAACGAAACGGAACATAACTCGACCCAACGTACCGAAACCACCATTACTAGTCACCCCACATCCCAGCAGAACATATTAGAGCGCCATAGGGCACAGAAAACCACCGAATATCATGAATGGCACAAAAGTCTAAGCTATTCTGTCCTGACATATACGAACTTGTCATGTGGAAATGTAACCTAAATATGCCTGACGCACCGAGACAATTATTGCTGGCCTGCCCAGAGCCAAGCAGAATACACTAGAGCACAGTAGAGCGTAGAAACCCTCCGCATTGCAATGAACAGCACAAAGGCCGTAGATATCCCATCCTAACCTGGCCTAACCCAACCTAACCGAACGCAGCATAACCCAATATGGCGACCCGCGACAACTGCTCCTGGCTTGCCCAAGCGGAGCTGAGTGCAGTAGAGCACAGTAGATCACAGGAACCCATGTAATAGCAGTGTAATGCACAAAAGTCGGAGTAGTCTATCCGTACCATGCCATACATAACTCATCCATACCTAACACAATCTAACATGAAGAGGCCTCTACTGCTGTCCTCAACAGAACCAAGCAGAATACACTTGAGCACAGTAGAGCGCAGAAGTCAGCGGATAGCAGTGTATAGCGCAAAAGTCTAAGCTATCCTATCCTAACCTCCCCAAACGTAACACATCCAAACATAGCGTATCTAAACCTACCGTACCGAGAGCACTCCTGCTGGTCCATCGGGACCAGGCAGAATATACTAGAGTACAGCAGGGCGCAGAGATCCTCCGCATTGCAGTGTATACCACAAAAGCAGACATACTCTGTCCTAACCTGTCCTTAACTAACCAAGCCAAACGTAGTGCAACAAAACAGGTCGTGACGAGACCAATATTCCTGGCCAACCCAGAGCCAGGCAGAGCATACTAGTACACAATGGTGGGCAAAAATTCACAGAATGGCAGCGAATAGCACAAAAGTCAGAGCTATCCTAACCAAACCACACGTATCCTGGCCTCACCGAGCATAACCGTACTCAAGCTAACTTGCCACGACCACGAATGCTCGCCTTCCCATAGGCATGCTGAATATAGTAGAGGAATGCAGAGCACTGGTATCAACCGACTAGCAGTGTGTAGCACAAGATACAAGGTAATACAGACCAAACTTTCCATACCTATTCTTAAAAAACGAAACATATTTCAAGCTAACGTGGCGAGACCTCTATCACTTGCCACCACAGAACCAAGCAGAGCATATTAGAGCAAGGTAGAGCGCAGATAATCCACCGAATAGCAGTTTACAGCACCAGAGTCAGAGTAGCCTATCCTAACCTAGCCAAATGTAATACACCTAAACGGAGCCTAACACGGCCTAAAACGACAGGACCGCAATTCCTGGCCTCCACAGAGACTAGGGGAATGTTCTAGAGCACAGTAGGGCATGGAAACTCACCGCATAGCAGTGAAAGGCACAAAAGTCCAGGCTGTCGTAACCAAACCTTGAATAACCTAAACTCACCAAAGGTAGAGAGACTCAAAGAGCGAGGCGCGATAACTGCTGCTGGCACCTCCAGAGCAGAGCAGCATGTAGGAGACCGCAGTAAATCGCAGAAACCCGCCTAACAACTGTGTATACCACTAAAGTCAAAGCTATCCTAGACAAACGTAATCTAACCTATCCTATCCAAACCTAACATAACTTAAATAACATGCCACACACACAATTGCCCGCCACCCCGGAGACGGGCAGAGTATGGTAGAGCAATGTGGTGCGCAGGAATCCAGGGAAGAGCAGCGTGTAGCGCAAAAGTCAAAGGAACCCTATCCAAACAATCCCAACCTGCCGTAAGGAAACGTAACCTAATTCAACCTTACATGCCGAGACAACTACTACTGACTACCCAGAGCCAGGCAGAACATCTTAGGGCGGAGCGGAGCGCAGAGATCTACCGAATGTCAGAGAATGGCTCAAAAGACTAAGCTACTCTCTCCTAACATAACCAAGCTTGTCATATGCGTACGTACCTTATATAGACGAATCGCGCCGAGGCCACCAGTCCTGGCCTCTCCAGAGTGAAGCAGAAAATATTAGAACGCAGTAGACCGCAGAAATATGACAGCAGTGTACAGCGCAAAAGACTGGACTATCCTATCCTAACATCACCAAACGTAACAAAGCGAAAGTAGCATCCCTCAAACCAAAATGCCAAAACCACTACTGGTGGCATCCCCAGAGCCAAGCAGGATACGCTAGAGCACAGCAGAGCGCTGAAATCCACGGAATAACAGTGTAAAGCTCAAAGGTCGGAGTGGCCTGTCCTAACGGTGCCAAGAGTAACATATCTATACCTAACACTACCTAGCCGGAAGAGGCCGCTTTTGCTGACCTCCACAGAGACAAGCAGAGTGTACTAGAACAGGGTAGTGCGCAGAAATGCACCGCGTTGCAATGATTAGCGAATGGTCGAAGATATCCTGAAGTAGACGTTCCTAACCTAACCAAATCAAACTGAGCATAACTCAAAATAACGTTTCGCGACCGCTGCTGCAGGCATTCCCGGAGACACGCAGAGAATAGTAGAGTACAGTAGATCACATGGATCCACCGAATAACTGTCTATAGCACGAAAGTCAAAGCTATACGCACCAAACTACACATAACCTGACATAACCAAACATAACATAGCTCAAACTAACTTGCCACGACCACGAAAGCTCGTCTCCCCTGATTCGTGCTGAATATAGTAGAGCAATGTAGAGCACAGATGTTCACGGAGTTGCAGTGTAGGGCACAAAAGTCAAAGTCATCCAGACCAAACTTAACCTAACCTAACTTCACCGAACATAACCTGACTCAAGCAAACGTGCCACGGCCTCTTTTGCTCGCCTCGCCAGAGTCGAGCAGAGTATGGTAGAGCAATGTAGAGCGCAAAAATCCACCGAATATCAGTGTATGTTACAAAGTCGATGGTACCCTAACATAACCTGGCCTAACCTAACGTAACCAAAAACAGCATAACTGATAATAACTTGCCGCGACCTCTGCTCCTGGCATCCCCAGAGCCAAGCAGATAACAGTAGAGCAGAGCTGATCGCAGGAATCCACCGAATAACTGGGTATAGCACGAAAGTCAAACCTATCCTAACCGAACATAGCCCAAACTAACCTGTCCAAACATAACCAGACACCAAATTACGCCCCACAACTGCTATTGCTCGCCGCGCCAGTGCCGAGCAGATTATAGTACAGCAGTGTACAACGCGGTATTCCACCGAATAGCTGCGTTTGCTACAGAAGTCGATGGCAACCTAACCTAGCCTGACAAAACGGAACCTAACCAAACGTAGCATAACGTAGCATAAAACCGCTATCACAGCCGCTGGCTTCTCCTGAGCAAAGGAGAACACACTAGAGCACAGTAGAGCGCTGTAGTCCTCCGCATTACTGTGTACAGCAGAGGAGTCGAAAATATCCTATCCTAACACGAACAAACCTAACCTAACCCAACGCAACATATCTCAACCAGTCGCTAAGCGGCTAGAATTCCTGGCCCCCACAGAGCAAAGCAGAGCAAATTAGATAACAATAGAGCACAGAAATCTTCCGAATTGCCGTATATAGCACAAAAGACGGAGCTGTACAATCAAAACATAACCGTACATAGCATAACCTGACATGAACTAGCTCCAATTAACGGCCCTTCGACACTATTCCTGACCTCCCCAGAGCCAAGCAGAATATACTACAGCCCTGTAAACCACAGAAATCCGCGGCGTTGCAGCGTATAAAATAAGAGTCGCAGATATACTAGCCTAACCTAACTAGCCTAACCCAACCGAATGTTAGCCTAAGTCAGCATAACGTGCCGAGATCACTATCGCTGGATTCCCTAGAGCCAAGTAGAGTACACTAGATATCAGCAGAGCGCAGAAATCCAACGAATGGAAGTGTATAGCATAAAAGAAAAAGCTATATTATCTTAACCTATCGAACCGGAACATAACCAAACGCAACATATCACGGGCTTACGTGCCGAGACCAATACTGCTGGCCTCCACGGAGCCAAACAGAATATACTAGAGCGCGGTCAAGCTCAGAAATCCACTGAATTGCAGTGTAGACCACAAAGGCTAAAGCCATCTTAACAAAACTTTACCCAACCTAGCCTTGCCATAGGTAACCTAACTCAACCAAACGTGCCACGGCCACCACTGCTGGCCTCCCCAGAGAAAAGCGGATGCTAGTAGAGAATTGCAGAGCGCAGATATCGACCGAATAACACTGTGTAGCACAAAAGTCAAAGCAAGCCTCACCAAACTTAACCCAACGTGACCTAGTCCAAGGGAAACGCATCTCAACCAAAACGTGTCACGACCGCTGTTGCTGGCCTCCACAGATACAAGCAGACGATAGTCGAGCAATGAAGGGGGCTGAAATCCTCCGGATAGTAGTGTATAGCACAAAAGACGAAATTGCCCTATCCGAACATATCCAAGCGTAACATAACCAAACGAAACCTAACTCAACCTGACGTGCCATCACCACTATTCCTGAAATACCCAGAGCAAAGCAGGATATACTAGAGCGAAGCAGAGAGAACAAAGGAACCAAATCTCAGTGTATTGCACAAAAGTCAAAAATATACTAAACTAACCAGACCTAACATGACGTAAACAAACGTAGAATAACCAAACGTCACTAGCCGACACCTCTATTGCTGCCTCCCCAGAGAGAAGCGGAACACATTAGAGCACAGTAGAGCGCAGGAATCAACCGAATAGCAGTGTATAACATAATAGTGGCAGCCACCCTATCCACACGTGGCGTAGCCTAACATAACCAAACGTAACATAACACAACTTATAGTACGACAACCTCTATTGCTGGCTTCGCAAGGGTCGAGCAGATAATAGCAGAGCAATGAAGAGCGCAGAAATCCTGCGAACAGCAGCGTATAGCACAAAAGTCAATCCTATCCTAACCGAACCTTGTCAATTGTAACATTAACAAACACAGCCAAACACATACCATGGTGCCGTGACCGCTACTGCTGGCCTCACAATAGTCGTGCAGCGTATAGTAGAGCACAGCAGAGCACAGAAAGCAACCAAACAGCAATTTATAGCACAAAAGTCGGAGCTAACCTGACTTAACCAGACCTATAACACATACCATGGTGCCGTGACCGCTACTGCTGGCCTCACAATAGTCGAGCAGCGTATAGTAGAGCACAGCAGAGCGCAGAAAGCAACCAAACAGCAATTTATAGCACAAAAGTCGGAGCTAACCTGACTTAACCAGACCTAACCTAACCAAAGCAAACGTAGGACAAATAAACCCAACGTGCGGCGAACACTACTGCTGGCTTTCCCAGAGACAAGGAGAATAAGGCAGAGCACAGTAGAGCACAGAAGTCCATAGAATATCAGTGTTGAGCGCATACGTCAAAGATATCCAAACCTAACCAAAGCTAACATAACATAACCAATCGAACCCCATCTCGACCTAACGTGACGGGACCTCTATTGATAACCTCCGCGTCCCCAGGCAGTGCATGTTATAAGAGAAGAGAGCTCAGAGGACTATAGAATGGAAGTGCATAGCACGAAAGTCAAAGATATCGCAACCTAACCCAAACAAACCTAACCTAACCAAACGTAATGTAAAAAAACCTAACATGCCGAGGCCACTATTGCTGGCCTCCCCAGAGACAAGCAGAACATACTACATCACAGTAGATGGAAGATATCCACCGAACAGCAGTGTGTAGCACAAAAGTCAACGGCATCCCAACCAGAAATAGCTCTACCAAGCGTAAACTAACTCATCCTATCTTGCCACGACCGCCATTGCTAGCTTCCCCGTGGACGTCTAGAGTATAGAGGAGCAATGGAGTGCGCAGGCATCAACCGAATAGCAGTGTATAACGCAGGGATCAAAGATATCCTCTCAAAACCTAAGCATACTTCACATAACCATACTCAACGTATCTCAGACTCTCGTACCGTGATAACTACAACTGACATCCGTGCAGCCAACCAGAACATACTATAGCTACGTAGAGCGCTGGTACGCAGAGTATAGCAATGTATAGCACAAAAGTCAAAGGCATCCCAACCAATCCTATCCTAAGCTGACCTAACCATGCGTTACCTATTCCAATATATCGTGCAACGACCGCCATTGCTGGCCTCCCCAGAGTCGAGTAGAGTATGGCAGAGATTCGAAGAGCGCAGAAAACCACCGAATAGAAATGTATGACGCAATAGTCAAAGATATCTTAGCCTAACCTGGCCTAACCTAGCATCACCAAACGAAGGATATCCAAACCTAACGAGCCGAGACCTCTATTTCTGGCCTCCCTGGAGCCAAGGAGAATATATTAGAGCATGGTATAACGCAGAAGTGCACCGAATTGCAGTGTATAGCGCAAAAGTCGAAGTTATCCTATCCTAACCTAACCAAACATAATACAGCCAAACGTAACCAATTCCAATCTATCGTGCAACGGCCACTATTGCTCGCATCCCGAGTGTCGAGCAGAGTATAGTAAAGCAATGTAGTGCACAGAAATCCAGCGAACAGCAGTGTATAGCGCAAAAGCCAAAGTTATCCCCTCCTAACCTGGCCAAACGTAACATATCCAAACGTAGCGAGCCCAACCTGTGTGATCACGACCACTCTTGCTGGCTCCACGAGAGCAAAGCAGAGTATAGCAGAGAAATGTTGGACGCTGAAATCGGCCGAAGGGCAGAGTATAGCAAAAAAGGGACAGCTATCCCGACCAAACCTAACCAAGCATAGCCTAACCGAACTGATCGTAACCCTACATAACATGCCGCGGCCACTGTTCCTGGCGTTCACAGATACGAGCACATTGCGAAAGCGCACTGTAGAAAGCAGAGGTTCATTCAATAGCAGTGTGTACCGCAAAAGTTATAGCTATGTCAGCCTAACGCATCGAAACCCAACACGAACAAGTGTAATGAAACGCAACCTAACTAGCACCGACCACAATTGCTGTCCTCACGAGATGCGATCGTAGTATAGTAGAGCAACATGGGGCGCAGAAATCTACCAAATAGCAGTGCATAGCAAAAAAGGCATAGTTGCCCTACCATAACCTAAACGAACTTTACCTGACCGAACGTAACATTGGTCAACCTTACGTGACGGGAGTACTGTTGCCGCCCTTCCCAGCGCCAAGCAGAGCATATTAGAGGATGGTCGAGCGCAGAGATTCATAAAATGGCAGTGTCAGGCACGAAAGTCAGAGACACCCTATCCTCACCCTAATAAACCTAACCTAACCAACGCAACTTAACTCAACATAACGCGTCGCGTCCAAAATTTCTGGCATTCTCGGATCAAAGCAGAGAATTCTAGATCGCATTGGAGGCAGAAATCCACCGAATAGCAGTGTATGCCACAAAAGTCAATTCTACAATATCCTAATCCAGCCAGACGTAGAAGAACGTAACGCAACCTGACCCAGACTAACGCGCCGGGACGGATTCTGCCGTCATGCCCATAGCCAAGAAGAATATACTAGAGCACGGCAGAGCACAGAAATCCACCGAATAGCAGTGCATCGCACAGAAGTCAAAGCCGTACTTTCCAAATATAGCCTAACCTGACCAAACCAAACGTAACCTGACTGAACCAAACGTGCCAAGGCCATTGTTGCTGGCCTCCCCAGGGACAAGAAGATGCTAGTACAGCAATGCGGAGCACAGATGTCGACCGAATAGCAGTGTATACCACAAAGGTCAAAGCAAGGCGAACCAAACTTAGCCTGACCTTACATAACCAAGCGTACCATAACTCAAATTGACATGACGGGACCGCAGTTGCTGGCCTCCACAGAGCCAAGCAGAATATATTACAGCACAGGAGAGCGCAGAAATCCACGGAAGAGCAGTGTATAACTCAGAAGTCATAGCTGCTCCGTCCTAACCTAACAAATCTAACCTGACAAGACGCAACCTAACGCAACCTAGCGTGCCGCGACCATTGTCACTGGCGTCCCAAGGGCCGTGAAGAACATATTATAGGAGAGCAGGTTGCAGAAGTCCATAGAATCGCAGCGTGCAGGAGAAAAGACATAGATAGTCAAACAAACCCGTAACAACATAACCTAACCTGACGTATCGACGCACAGCGCAACGCGCTGCCACAACCATTGCTGGCCTCCACAGGGTCTAGCAGATTAGAGTAGAGTACAGTAAAGGGCAGGAGACCTCAGAATAACAGTTTATAGCACGAAAGTCGTAACAAACCTAACCAAGCACAGCCTACACTGACGTAACCAAACGTAACCTAGCAAAACCTAACGAGCCACGAGCACTATTGCTCTCATCCCGGCTGACGAGCAGAGTATAGTATAGCAATGTATAGCGTAGAAGTCAACAGGATAGCAGCCCATAGAACAAACGCCAAACCTCTCTTATCTTAAACTATCCAAACGTAATATAAACAAACGTAACGTAACTCATGCTAACTTGCCGATACCGCCATTGTTGCCGTCCCCAGAGACAAGCAGGATATGCTAGAGCAAATTAGAGCGCAGGAATCCACCGATGAGCTGCGTAGACAACTAATGTGTACGCAAGGTAGCTCAGCACACCGCGCCGAGACAACTGTCGCTGGCCTTCCCAGAGCTAAGCCGAAAATTTTATAGCACTGTAAGGTGCAGAGATCCACCTAGTAGCAGACTACCGCACTAAAGTCTATGGTGTCCCCTCCTTACCTAGCCATCCGTAAGGTGACCAAACAAGACCAATCTCAACCTGACGTGCCCCGACCACTACCGCTGGCCTCCCTAAAGTCAGGCGGAACACGTTAGAGGAGAGTAGGAAGCAGAAATCCTTGGAATCGCATCGTATGTCGAAAAGACCGAGTTACCCCATACAAACCCGATCAAACAGAACATAACCAAACACAGCCTTACTCAAACTAACGTGTCGAGACCGCTATAGTCGCCCCACCCCCCTGTATCCAAACAGTAGGAACTGGACCACAGAAAAGCGCAGAAATCCACCGAATGCCAGTGTGCAGCACAAAAGTTGAGGCTATCCCGACCAAATTTATCCTAACCCAACCTAAGGGAACGTAACCTGACACAACATAACGTGCCGCGACCACTATTCCTGGCCACCCCGGGGTGAGGCGGAACACGTTAGTTGAGAGTAGAATGCAGATATCAATATAATCGCAGCTTATATCAGAAATCCGAAGCTACCCGAACCTTGCCCACATCAACAGAACATACCCAAACATAGCATAAATCAACCTAACGTGCCGAGTCCGCAATTGCAGAACTCCCCAGATCCAAGCAGATCGTATTAGAGCACAGTATATCGCTGAGGTCCACCAAAAAGCTCTTTATAGCCCAAAAGACAATGCTACCCTCTCCTGCCCTGACCAAACGTAACATAGCCAAACGTAGCCAAAATCAAACTAACGTCGCGGTACCAATATTACTGGCCTCACCAGAGGCGAGCAGAGTACGATAGAGCACAGCAGAGCGCAGAAATCCCCCGTATAACAGTCTATGCCGAGGAAAACAAAGCTAACCTTATCTAACCCTAACGAACATATCCTAACCAAACGTAGCATAACTTAACCTAACGTGCCGAGGCCGCTATTACTGGCCTCCGCAGAGCCAAACAAAGCGTATTAGAGCACAGTAGGGTGTAGGAATCCGTCGAGTAGCAGCGTATACCACGAAAGTCAGAGCTATCCATATCAAACCCAAATAAACGTAACCTAACCAAACGTAACCCTACGAAACCTAACATTCCGATACCACCATTGCTCGCCTGCACAGAGGCTGGCAGAGCATATTAGATCACATTATAGCGCAGAAGTCCACCGAATAGCAGTATATAGCACAAAAGTCGAAGCAATCCTCTCCTAGCCTGACCAAATGTAACATAGCCAAGCGCAATGTAATCGAACCTAACGTGCCCAACCTTCTATTCCTGGCATCCCAAGTGCCAAGCAGAACATGCCAGAGCAGAGCAGAACGTAGAAATCCACCGCATAGCAGTGTATGCCACGAAAGTCAAAGCTATGCGAACATAACCCAAACTAACGTAACCTAACCGAACTTAGCATAACGCAGCTTAACTTGGCGATACCACTGCTGCTGGCCTCCTCAGGGTCAAGCAGAGCATATTAGAGGAGAGTAGCGTGCAGGAAACCGTGGAATCGCAGTATACAGCAGAAAAGTCGTAAGTACCCAATCCTGACCAAAGCCAACGTAACATGACCAAAAGTAGCGTATCTCAACCTAATGTGCCGAGACCACTATTAGTGGCCACCCCAGAGTAGAGCAGAGTATAGTAGAGCAATGTCGAGCGTAGAAATCCACCGAATGGCGGTGTATATCACAATAGTAAAAGCAACCCCATCCTAACCTGGCCAAACGTAACGAAACCAAACGCAAACTGTCTCTCACGAACGTGACCCGACAGCTACTGCTGGCCTCCGCAGAGCCAAGCGGGACATAATAGAGGACAGTACAGCGCGGAAATTCATAGAGTCGCAGTGAACAGCGGAAGAGTCGAAGGTATACAAACCTAGCCAATGCAAACGTAACCGAACCAAACGTAACATATCTGTAGTTGACGTGACGAGACCGCTATTACTGGCATCCACAGAGCCAAGCAGAACATGCTGGAGCGCAGTAGAGAGCAGAAGTCCATCGAAAAGCAGTGTATAGCACAAAAGTCAAAGCTAACCCATCCTAACATAGCCAAACGTAACATAAACGAACGTAGACTAACTGAACCTAAAAAGCCTAGACAGCCATTGCTTGACTCACCATAGCCAAGCAGAATAAGCTAGAGCAACGTCGAGACCAGAAATCCACACCATTTCAG
Source organism: Eufriesea mexicana (assembly GCF_001483705.2). Lineage (NCBI taxonomy): Eukaryota > Metazoa > Arthropoda > Insecta > Hymenoptera > Apidae > Eufriesea > Eufriesea mexicana. The sequence continues at coordinate 37,473 of NW_016910017.1, forward strand.
CGGGTAGCACAATGGTCAAGGAAATCCTAAAGTAACCTGTCCAAACCGAACCTAACCGAACGTAATCTAACTAGACATAACATGCTCTGGATACTATTTCTGGCATCGCCAGAGGAAAGCAGAGTGTACCAGAGCACAGTAGAGAGTAGAATACCACCGAACAACAGTATATGCCATGGAAGTCAAAGCAATCCAGACCCAACACATACTAATGAAACATAACCGAACGTAGCCTAATTGAACCTGTCGTACCGAGGCCGCTTTTACTGGCCTCCGCCGATTCGTGCAGAGTGTTGTAGAGCAATGTAGAGCGTTGAATACCACCGAATAGCGATGTATAGGACAAAGGTCAAAGCTACCCTATCCTAACCTGACCAACCGCAGCATTACCAAACGTAGCCTAGCACAACCTATCGTGGCACGACTTCACTTGCTGGCCCCGCAGAGTCCAGTAGAGTGTACTAGAGCGCAGTGGAGCGCACAAAGCCTACAAATAGCAGTGCATAGCACAAAGGTCAAAGCTATTCTCTCCTAACCTAACCATTCGGAACATAACCATACGCAACGTAACGCGCCGCGGCGACTACTGTCGACCTCCCCATCGCCAAGCAGAGAATATTAGATCACAGTTTAGCGCCGACATCCGACGAACGGCAGTGTATACCACAAAAGTCAAAGATATCCTAACAAGACAGGACTAACCTAACCTAACCAAACGTAGAATAACCAAAGCCAACGAGCCGTGACCTCTATTGCTGGCCTCCGCAGAGCAAAGCAGAACATATGAGAGCGCAGTAGAGCGCAGAAGTGCACCGAATATCAGTGTATGGCACAAAAATCAAAGCCATCCGAACAAAACCTAACCTAACCACTGAACCCATCTTGCCACGACCGCCATTGCTGTCCGCCACGGAGTCGAGTAGAGTCCAGTTTTGTAGCGCAGAGCACAGTAATGCTCCGAATAACAGTGTACAGCACAAAGGTCGGAGCCACGCGAACCAAACTCAACCTGACCTAACATAGTATAGCGTAACATAACTCAACCTGACTTGACGGGACCGCAGTCGTTGGCCTCCTCAGTGCCGAGCAGAATATATTAAGGTACAGTAGAGCGCAGAAATCCACTGTGCACCAGTGTACAGCACAAAAGTCAATGTTCATATATCCCAACCATACCAAACGTAACAGAACCAAACGCACCGCAACTTTGCCCAACGTATCGAGATCACTACTACTGTCCACCCCCATAGCCAACCAGAGAATATTAGATCGCAGTAGATCGCATAAATTCAACGAATGTCAGTTTACAGCACAAAAGTCAAAGCTATCTTAACCAAACCAGACCTAAGCGAGCCTAACCGAACGTAGAATAACCAGATGTAACCTGCCGGGACCGCCATTTCTGGCCTCCCAAGATCTAAGCTGAACATGTTACAGTACAGTAGAGCGCAGAAAACCACTGTATAGCAGTGTAGAGCAGAAAAGTCAAAGCTATTCTATCCCATCCATAACAAACGGAACAACCGAACGCAGCAAAACCCTTCCCAACGTGTCGAGACCACTACTACTGACTTCCGCAGAGACAAGCAGAATACACAAGAGCACAGTAGAGCACACAGGTCCATGGAATATCATTTTCGAGCACATAAGACGAAGCCATCCTAACCTAACCCAACGAAACCTAGCATAACAAAACGTAATCTAACTCAGCCTATCGTGCCGCGACCAGTATTGCTGGCATCCACAGAGCCAAGCAGTGCATAATACAGAGGAGTATAGCGCAGAAATCCATAGAATCGCAGTGTACAGCGGAGAAGCCGAAGCTGACCGAACCCAAACAATGCTAACGTAACCTAACGAAACTTATTCTATCTCAACCTAACGTGTCAAGACTACCATTACAACTCTCCGAAGAGCCATGCAGAACATACTTGAGCACAGTAGAGCATAGAAACCACCGAAGTGCTGTGTTTGACAAAAGAGTCAATGCTAACCTGCACTAACGTGTACAAACGTAATATAGCCAATCGCAACTTAACCCAACGTATCGTGCCTTGACAACCATTGCTGACCTCACCACAGCAAAGCAGAACGTACGAGAGCACATGAGAGAAGAAACCCGCAGCACTGAAGTGCAAGGCACACAGGTAAAGGATATCCTAACCCTACCTGGCAAAACCTGATCTAGACAAACGCAGCCTAACTCAAACTAACGTGAGGAGACCACTTCTGCTGGCAGCCCCAGGAACAAGCAGAGCATATCTGGGCACAGTAGAACGCAGAAATCCCGCGATTATCAGTGTAAAGCTGAAGAGTCCAATCTGTCCTATCCTAGCCTAAACAAACGTGACCAAACCAAACGCAGCGTAACCGAATCTATCGCGCCGAGACCACAATTGCTGGCCTCGCCAGCACAAAGCAGACCATATTAGAGCGTAGCAGAGCTCAGAAATCCACCGAATTGCAGAGTATAGCACAACAGTCAAAGCTATCCTAACCCAACCTAACCAATTGTGACCTAACCAAACGCAACATAACTTACACTAACGTGCCGAGACCAATACTGCTCGCATCCTCATAGCCAAGTAGAATGTACTAGAGCACCGTAGATCGCAGAAATCCAACAAATAGCAGTGTGTATCACAAAAGCCAAAGATATCCTAATCTATCAAAACGTAACCTAACCCAACCTAGCGTGACCTAACGAAACCTAACGTGCCGCGAACACTACTGCTGGTCTAGCGAGAGCCGAGAAGAGAGTAGTAGAGCAATGTAGAGCGCGGAAATCCGCCGAATACCAATGTATAGCGCAAAAGTCTAAAGTATCCCATCCGAACCTAACCAAACGTAGCATGACTAAACGCAACATAACTTTGACTAACGTGCCGAGGCCAATAATTCTGGCATCCCCATTGCCAAGCAGAGTATACTAGAGCAGAGCAGAGCGTAGAAACCCGCCGAATGGCAGCGAAAATCACAAAAGTCGGAGAAACCCTTACCAAACGTGACCAAACCTGACCGTGCCAAGCGTAACATACCTAAACCAAACGTGCCACGTCCGATAATGCTGGCCTCCCCGTAGACAGGCAGATGTTATAAGAGCAATGCAGAGCTCAGGTATCGACCGCATAGCAGTGTATGGCACAATGGTCAAAGCCGTCCTAACCAAACTTAGCCTCGAGTAGCCTAACAAAGCGGAGGATGTCCTACAAACACCAGCGACGACCGCTATTTCTGGCCTCCCCAGAGTCAAGCAGATGCTAGTAGAGCATTGAGTGCACAGATATCAACCGAACAGTAGTGCATTACGATGGAGTCATAGCTACACCAACCAAACCTGTCCGAACCTAGTCAAGCCACGCGTAACCTAACTCAACATTGCTTGCCGAGGCCACCATTGTAGGCCTCCCAAGAGCTATCCAAACCACACCCAAACTAACACAACCTAACCAAACGTATCTTAACTGAAGCTAACTTGCCGAAATCATTGACAATGTCATCCCAAGAATCGTGCAGAGTGCAGTAGAGCAACGTATAGCGTAGAAGTCCTCCGGATAGCAGTGTATAACAGAAAAGTCAATGCCAACCTACCGAAACGCAACCTATCATAACCAGACCAAACGTAACCTATCTCAACCTAACGTGCTGCGCCCACTGTTGCTGGCATCCCCAGAGTCGGATAGGGTATAGGAGAGCAACAAACAGCAGTGAAATCCGCCGAATAGAAGTGTATAGCGCAAACGTAAAAGGTATCATATCCTAGCGTAGGCAAACGTAACAAACGCAAAAGTCAAAGCTAACCTAGCATAACCTAACGAAACATAGCATAACCGACCGTAACCTAACCCAAATTAAGTGCCTCGACCACTGCTCCTGATCTACGCAGAGCCAAGCAGCTTATACTAGAGCGCAGAAATCCGGCGCATTGAAGTGCAAGGCAGGTTAGTTGAAGATATCGTAATATAGCCAGACCTAACCTAACATAACCAAGCGAAGCCAGTTCCCACCTAACGTGCCTATGCAAGTATTGCTGGACTACCCATCGCCAAGCAAGGCATACTGGGGCGAAGTATATCGCAGAGGTTCACAGAATTGCAGTTTTAGCACGGGAGTCAGAGATATCCTAACCTAACACAAACAAACGTAACCTAACCAAACGTAACATAACACACCCTGACGCACCGCTACCACCATTTCTGGGAATACCAGAGCTGAGCAGGGAATATTTGATTACAGTAGAGCGCAGAAATTCACCGACATAGCAACGTATTGCACGAAAGTCAAAGACATTCTAACCAAACCAGAGATAACCTGTCGTACCCAAACGTAGAATAGCTAAACCTATCTAGCCGAGACCTCCATCGCTGGCCTCCCCAAGGCCAAGGAGGAGAGATTAGAGCACTGTAGGGCGCAGAAGTTCACGGAATTGCAGCGTATAGCACAAATGTCAAAGCCATCCTGACCAAACATAGCCTCACCTGACCTAAGATGGCGTAACGAAACTAAGCCTATCGTACAACGACCACCATTGCTGGCCTCGCCAGAGTCGAGTATAGTATAGGAGTGCAATGAAGAGCAGAGAAATCCACCGAATAGCAGTGTATAGCACAAAAGTCGAAGATATCCTACTCTTACCTAACCAAACGTAACATAACCGGACGGAACCTGACAGCGCCTAACGCGCCGCGAACACTATTTCTGGCCTCCACAGAGCAAGGTAGAGGATATTCGATAACAGTAGGGCGCAGAGACCCACCGAATAGCAGTGTAAAGCCAAAGACAAAGCAAACCGTGCCTAACCATGCCAAACATAAGATAAGTCAAACTAACCTGTCAAGAGCATTATTCCTGGCGTCCACAGAGGCAAGCAGATGCTAGTGGAGCTATAAATTGTACAGGTATCGACCGAACAGCATTGCATAGCACAAAAGTCAAAGATATCCAATCCAAACATGACCCATCCTTACCTAACCAAACGTAACTTAACACAACCAATCGTGCCACGACCACTATTGCTGGCCGCACCAGGGACTAGCGGTTGCTAATGCAGCAACGCAGTTCTCATATACCGACCGCGTAGCTGTGTATAGCGCAAATGTCAAAGTTATCCTATCCTAACCGAATCAAGCGTAACATAAACGAACGGAACCTAACTCACCTAACGTGCCCACACCATTATAGCTGACTTCCACAGAGACATGCAGAATATACTAGAGCACTATAGTGCGTAGAAATGCGGCGCAATGAAGTGTAAAGCAGGAAAGTAGAAGATATACTAACATAACATGACCCAACTTAACCGAACCAAGCGTAATCACGTACAACTTATCGTGCCTAGCAAGATATTGCTGTGCTCCCCACCGTCAAGCAGGGCATATTAGGGGAGTAGAGCGCTGAGGACCACGGAATGGACGTGTATAGCACGAAAGTCAGAGATAACCTAACCTTACACCGGCAAATGTAGCCTAAAGGAACGTAACGTTATCCAACCTAACGCCCCGCGGCCACTATTTCTGGAATTCCCAGAGCAAAGCAGGGAATAGTAGATAACAGTAGAGCGCAAGGATCCATCGAAAAGCGGTGTACAACACGTAAGTCATAGCTATCTTATCCTAACGTGGCCAAACATTATACAGCCAAACGTATCCTAACTGAACCTAACGTACCTAGACCACTATTACTGATCTCCCCAGAGCAAAGCAGAATATACTTGAGCACAGTGAAGCGAAGAAATCCACCGAATAGCAGTGTATAGCGCAGAAGTCAGAGCTACCATAACATAACCTAACCAAGCGTAGCTTAATCGAACGCAGCCTAACTCCAGCTTACGTGCCGATACCACGGTTGCTGGCCTCCGAAGCGCCAAGCAGAGCATATTAGAGCAGAGTAGAGCACAGAAGTCCACCGAATCGCAGTGTATAGCACAAAAGTCGGAGCTATACTGTCCAAACCTAACCAAACGTGACATAAGCAGTGGTAACGCAACAGAACCACACGTGCTACGACCGCTTTAGCATGTCTCACGAGTGCTAAGCAGAGCATAGGAAAGCGCTTTATAGCTCTGAAATGGTCCTAACAGCTGTTTAAAGCACACAAGTCAAATCTAAGCTAACGATACCTAACCAAACCTAACCTAACCGAAAGTGGCATAACTCAACCTAACCTGCCGAGAGCACAATTCCTGGCGCCCACAGAGACAAGCGGAGTGCGATAGTGCACAGAAGAGCGCAGAAGTCCATAGCATAGCAGTTTGTAGCACAAAAGTCAAAGTTACCCTAACCTAACACAACGAAACTTAATATAACCAAACGTAATATAACTCAACGTAACGTGCCGCGACCACTACAGCTGGCCTCACGAGATTCGAGCAGCGCATAGAAGTGCAATGTAGAGTGCAGAAATCCACCGAACTGCAGTGTATATCCCAAATTCTGTACCAACCAAACCAAACAAATCATGTCAAAGCGCAGCCTAACCCAACCTATCGTGCCTAGACCACTATTGCTGACTTCACCAGAGCAAAACAGAACATACTAGAGCACAGTAGAGCGTAGAAATCCGCCGCATTGAAGTGTAAAGCAGAAAAGTGGAAGATATCCTTGCCTAACACGTCGGAACCGAACATAGACGAGCGTGACCAATCCCAACCTTGTGTGCCGAACCCACTATTGCCGGCATCCCCATCGCCAAGTAGGACAGACTAAAGGAGTGTAGAGTATAGTGGTCCATAGAACGGCAGTTTGCAGCACGGTAGCCAAAGATATCCCAACCTATCAAAAACAAACCAAGCCTAACCAAACGTAACATAAATCTACCTAACGGGCCGCGGGCGCAATTTCTCGAATTTCTATAGCAAAGCTGGGAATATCAGATCAGAGTAGAGCGCAGAAATCCTGCGTATAGGAGTGTACAGCACAAATCACAAAGATATCATACACAAACCAAATCAAGTGCATCATAAACATACGTATCCTAACCCAAACGAACGAGCAGCGGACACAATTTCTGGCCTCCCCAGAAAAAGGCAGGGGATATTAGATTACAGTAGATCGCAGAAATCCTCCGAATAGTTGTGCACAGCACTAACGCCAAAGATATTCTTTCATAACCTAACCATACATAACATAACCAGGTGTAACTTAACCAACGGAACGCCCAGAGACCACTATTTGTGGCCTCTCCAGAGACAAGCAGGACATACTAGAGCACAGTGGAGCGCGGAAATCTACCGTTGAACAGTTTACACCATGAGAGCCAAAGCTATCCTAACCTAGCCGAAAATAACATAACCTAACCAAACGTAGCGTAACTCAACCTAACGAGTCGAAACCAGAATTACTGCGCTCCCCAGAGCCAAGCAGAGCTTATTATATACCAGTGGAGCGCAGAAATGCACCGAATAGGAATACACAGCACATGAGTTGAAGCCGTCGTTTCCTAGTAACATAACCAAGCGTAACATAACACAAAATAGCGTGCCACGGCCACCATTGCTGGGCTCCCCAGACACGAGCAGAGTACAGGAGAGCACACGAGAGCGCAGAAATCATCCGCATAGCAGTGTATAGCACAAAGGTCAACGCCATTTATTCCTAACCGGAACAAACGTGACGTAACCAAACGTAACATAACTCATCCTTACGTGCCGAGACCACATTTGCTGCCCTCCCCAGAGCCAAGCAGATAATATTACGGCAATGTAGTGCGCATAAGCCCACGGTGTAGTTTTGTGTGGCACAAAAGTCAAAGCTAACATATCCTAACAAAGCCGAACGTAACATTACCAACCGTTATGTGTCTCAACCCAAAGTGACGAGACCACTATTGCTGGCCTCTCCAAAGCCAAGCAGTACATACTAGTGCACAGTGGAACGCAGAAATCCACCGAACAACAGATTGTACGTCGAAAGGTAAAGCTATCCTAACCTAACCGGGTCGGATATGACCTAATCAAACGTTGCATAACTCAACCTCTCGTGCCGAGACCACGATTACTGGCCACCCGTGAGTCGAGCAGAGCACTGCAGACCGTTGCAAAGCGAAGAAATACGCCAAAGAGCGGAGTATAGCACAAAAGTCTAGGCTATTCTGTCCTAACCATGCCAAACGTAGCAAAACCGAACGCAAACTAACTCGGACAAACATGACGAGACCAATACTGCTGTCTTCCCCATAGTCAAGTGCCGGGACCACTACGGCTGACCTCCGCATAGCCAAGCAGAATATACTACAGCTCAGAAGAAAACAGGAATCCAGCCTATAGCAGTATATAGCACAAAGGCAAAGCCACTCTAACCAAACCTATCCTAACTTAACCAAAGCAAACGTAAGGTAACTAAACCATACGTGCCACGAACGTTATTGCTGGCCTCCCCAGAGACAAACAGAACATATTCGTGCACATTAGGGCGAAGAAGTCCACCGAATAACGGTGTTCAGCATAAAAGTTATAGCTACCCTTTCCTAACCTATCCAATCATAACATAACCGAAAGCATCCTAACTCGTAGTAAGATGCCGAGACCAATGCTGCTGTTCACCCCAAAGCTGCGCAGAGCATATTAGGGCGCAGCAGAGGTCAGAAGTCCACCGAAAAGCAGTGTTGGACACAAAAGCTAAGTCTTTCCCATCCTAACCTAGCCAAGCCTAAACTAACCAAACGTAATATGACTGACTCTAACGTGCCACTAATGCTGGCCTCCCCAGGTTCATGCTGAACATACTAGAAGAGAGTAGGACGCAGAAATCCGTAGAATAGCAATGTATATCAGAAAAATCAAAGATACGCATGCCCTACCCATGCCAAATTTAACTGACCGTACGTAAGCTATCACAACGTAACATGACGCGGCAACAATCTCTCGCCACCCCGTGGTAAAGCAGAGCGTATTACAGCAGAGTAGAGCGGAGGAATCCGCCGAAACGCAGCGCATATCACAAAAGTTAAAGCCACTCCATCCTAACCAAACAAACCGTAACATAACAAAACGTAACAGAACTCAAAGTAACGTGCCCCGACCACAATTGCTTGCACGCCCGGAGCGAAGCAGAGCATATTAGAGCACGGTAGAGCACAGAAATACGCCGAGTAGCAGTGTATAGCACAAAAGTCAAAGCTACACTCTCGTAGCGTGACCAAACTTAACATAACCAAACGTAACGTAACTCAGACTGCGGCGCCACGACCAGTACTGTTGGCCTCACGAGAGCTAAGCAGAATATAGCAGAGCAACGTAGGGCGCTGAAATCGACATAATAGCAATGTATGGCACAAAGGTCAAAGCTATCCCATTCAAACATAACCAAACCACGACAAACCAGGCGTAACATACCACAAACTAACTTGCCGCTGCCAATATTCCTGGCGTCTACAGACGCAAGCAGAGCGTGGCAGCGCACAGTACAGCGCAGAAGTCCATAGAATATCAGCGTGTAGTACAAAGGTTAAAGCTATCCTCTCCGCACCTGGCCAGATGTAACGTAGACGAACGTAACCCAATTCAAACTAACATTTCGAGACCACTATTGCTAGTCTCCGCAGAGCCAAGCAGAATATACTAGAGCGCAGTAGAGCGCAGTAATCCAACGCATCGCCGCGTATAGCGAAAGAGTGGAAGGTACTCTAACCCAACCTGTCCAAACCTAACCCTACCGAACGTAGCATAACTCGACATAAGGTGCTGAGGTTAGTATTGCTGTCCTCCACTGCGCCAAGCAGAGCATATTATAGCGCAGTAGAGGTCAGGGATCCACCGCATGTCAGTGTATAGGCAAAAGACGAAGATATCCCAACCTAACCTAACCAAAGGTTGCCGAAACACACGTAGCATAGCTCAACGTAAGCAGCCGCGGCCACTACTCCTGGTATTCCCGGAGAGAAGCAGAGTGTGATAGCGCACAATAGGGCGTGGAAGACCATGGATTTGCCGTTTGTAGCACAAAAATCGTAGCTACACCATCCTAACCCATACCAACCTAGCCAAACTAAAAACAATCTAACTCAACATAACGAGCCACGACCACTATTAATGGCTTACCCGTGGCCAGGCATAGCATATAATAACGCAGTATGGGTCGAGATCCATAGAATCGCAGTGTATAGCAGTAAAATCAAAGCAATCCAGACCTTACCCATGCTAACATAAAATAACCAAACGTAACCTAGCTTAACCTAACATGCCGCGGCCACCATTTCTGCCCTCCCCGGAGCCAAGATGAGCATATTAGGGTAGAGTAGAGCGCAGAGGTCCACAGAATCGCAGTGCATAGCGCAAGGGTAGAAGATACCCTCTCCTAAGGTAACCAACCGTAACACAACCGAACGTAGCTTAACTAAAGCTAACGTGCAGATACCACTATTCCATGAATACACAGAGCCAACCAGAATATACTAGAGCACAGTGCAACGCAGGAATCTACCGGACAACAGTGTATACCACGTAAGCCAAAGCTATCTAAGCCTAACCCAGAATAACGTAAACCAACCAAACGAAGCCTAATACAACCTAACGAGCCGATACCACTATTACCGCCCCCCAGAGTCGATCAGAGTATGATACAGCCACGTAGAGCGTAGAAATCGCCCGAGCAACAGCCTATAGCGCAAATGCCAACTATATACTATCCTAAGTTATCCAAACGTAATATAAGCAAACGCAACATAACTTAACCTAACGTGCCGAGACCACTATTGCTTGCCTCCACAGAGCCGAACTGAATACGCTGGAGCGCAGTAGACCGCAGTAATCCAACGCACTGAAGTGTTTAGCACAATAGCCGAAGATATAATAACCTAACTTATCCTAACCTAACCTATCCAGACGTAATATTACTCTAGCTAACGTGCCGCGGCCAATATTCTTGGCATCGCCGGAGACAAGTTGTGCGCAATAGCGCACAATAGGGCGCAGAAGCCCACAGATCAGCAGTGTGTAGCTTACGAGTCGTAGATGTCCCGTCCTAACTCAACGTAACCTAACCAAGCCAAACATAATCTAAGACGGCCAAGCATGCCGCAACCAGTATTGCTGGCCTCACCAGAGCCAAGCAGAATATATCAGAGGAGTGTAGGGCACAGAAATACGTCAGATCGCAGTGTACAGCGGAAAAGTCAAAGATATCCATACGTAACACTAGCTAACCTAGCCTAACCGAACGTAACCCAACTCAAACTAACGTGCCACGACCACTATTGCACGCATCCCCAGAACCGATCACGGTATAGTAGAGCAATGTAAATCGCAGAATTCCGCCGAACAGCAGTGTATAGCACAAAAGTCAAGGATACCCTATCCTAACCCAAACGAACGTATCCAAACCGAACGTAGCTTGACCTAACCTAACATGCCGAGACCACTATTGCTGCCATCCTCAGAGTCGAGCAGAGTACAGTAGAGTAATGGAGAGTTCAGAAATTCTCCGAATATCGGTGTGCAGCGCAAAAGTCGAAGCTACCCTATTCTAACATAGCCAATCGTATCGTAAGCTTAGCATATCTCGAACTAATGTGCCGAGAAGTCTAGTACTGGCCTCTACACAGTCGAGCAGAGAATTGTAGTGCAATGTAGAGCGTAGAAAACATCCGAATAGCGGTGTATAGCACAAAAGTCTAAGATATCCTATTCTAACCTAACCAATCGTATCATAAGCGGACGTAACGTAACCCAAACAGACGTGCCACGAAAGTCATTCCTGGCGTCACGAGAGCTGAGCAGAGTATAGCAGAGCAATTTAGGACTCTGGAATCATCCGAATAGCTGTGTATAGGAAAGAGTAAGAGATATCCAGCCCGAATCTGACCTTACCTTGCCAAATCAAACGTAACCAATCACAACCCAACGTACCTAGCACATAATTAATGGCCGCCCACCACCAAGCAGCGCATATTAGAGGTGAGTAGTGCGCAGAGGTCCACAGAATGGCAGTGTATAGCACGAACGTAAAAAATATCCTTACAAACGTAACCTAACCGAAAGGAACCTACCACAGCATAATGCGCCGCGGCCACATTTCCAAGCATTCCCAGATCCAAGCAGGGAAACTTAGAAAGCAGTAGAGCTCAGAAATCCACCAAATAGAAGTGCATAGCGCAAAAGTCAGAGCTAACCATTCCTAACCCAGCCAAACGTAACCTAAACGAACGCCGCCTATCTGAAGCTAACAGGCCGAGACCACTATTCCTGCCCTCCACAGCGCCAATCAGAGCATATTAGTGAACAGAAGAGAGCAGAAGTCCATACAATGGCAATGCGTAGCACAGAAGTCATAAATATCCTAATATAATGCAGCGTAATCTAACCTATCCGAACGTAACCTGACTCAGCATAACGTGCCGAGACCAATATTGCTGACCTTGCCAGAGCCAAGCTGAAAATATTAAAGCACAGTAGGGAGCAGGTATCTGCGTAATAGCAGACTAGAACACTAAAGTCAATGCCATCCTCTCCTAACATGGCCAACCGTAACATAGACGAGCATAACCTAATTCAACCTAACGTGCCACGACCACAATTGCTGGCATCCACAGAGCGAAGCAGAACACATTACTGGAGAGTACATGCCAGAAATCCATATAATCGCAGGGTTTATCAGAAGAGGCAAAGCTAGCCAAACCTAACCCAGACAAACAGGACATAGACAAACAGAGCCTAACTAAAGCTACCGTGCCGAGAAGGCAATTGCTGCCCTCTCAGAGCCAAGCAGGGCATACTATAGAACAGTAGAACACATAAATAGACCGGAGAGCAGTGTACAGCACAAAATTTAAGTCTATCCTAGCCACACTTAGCCAAATCCATCCTAACCGAACGTTTCGTGACACAACATCACGCGCCGAGGCCACCCTTGCTGGCCTTTCCACAGCCAATGAGGACAAGTTAGTGGAGTATAGAACAAAGAGATCCATAGAATCGCAGTGTAC
>NW_016910018.1:0-886 GCF_001483705.2 Eufriesea mexicana
CTGTTATTCGGTGGATTCCTGTAATCTACTGTGCTCTACTATATTCTGCCTGTCTCCGGGGATGACAGCAGCAGCTGTCGCGAAACGATACTTTGAGTTATGCTAAGTGTGGTTAGGTTAGGATAGGACATGTAATGTTATGGTACCTCCGATTTTCGTGCTACACACTACTGCTCGGACGATTTCTGCGCTTGACTGCCATTTACCATATTCTTCTTGGCCCCGTGGAGGCCAGAAATAGTGGTCGAGGCGCGTTTTGTCGAGTTACGCTACGTTTGATTTGGTTACGTAACGATACGTCTGGCTTCGATGGCTGCAACTATCGTGCTATACACTATTATCCGGCTGGTTGCTGTGATCTGCTATGCTCTACTGTATTCTGCTTAGCTCTGTGGAGTCCGGCGGCAGTGGTCGCGGCACGTTCTGTTGAGTTACGCTACGTTCTGTTTGGATAGGTCAGGTCAGGTTCCTTCAGGTTGTCTTCGTCCTTATATTGAGTTACGCTACGTTCTGTTTGGATAGGTCAGGTCAGGTTCCTTCAGGTTGTCTTCGTCCTTTCGCTATTCATTGCAATGCGGCGGACATCTGTGCACCACTCTGTACAAGTACACTCTGCTAGTCTCTGTGGAGGTCAGCAATAACGGCCTCTTAATGTTAGGTTGTGTTAGATACGAATATGTTACGCATGGCTTGGTTAGGATAGGCTACTTTGACTTTTGTGCTTAGCACTGCTATTCCGTGGATATCTGCGCTCTGCTGTGCACTAGTATATTCTGCTTGGCTCTGGTGATTCCACCAACAGTGGTTTCGGCACGTTAGGTTGAGCGATGCTACGTTCGGTCTTGTTACGCTTGGTGTAGTTAGGATAGTATAGTTCAGTCTTTGT
>NW_016910019.1:0-64524 GCF_001483705.2 Eufriesea mexicana
ACACAATAATTGCATTTGAAGCTAAATTATAAGTGAACAGGTTATTCCAGCAGCCAAAGGACTGTGATGAAGGCTGTTCTCAATACCGTTTCTCCAACTGTTAGGGTCTCGAGCAATAATGGGCCAGTCCTTCGTAATTCTAGAACTGCAATAGAAATTTTATCATCCCCAACGTCCTATTCCAGCGGCTAAATTGCTATACTGATGTGTGTACCAAACACAGTACTGGGAATTTTAAATACCTCTAGCAGTAACTGATCCATACATTGATTATTCTAAAACTACCGCTGAATTTAAATCACCACTGGACAGATTACTAAAGCGGCTACATTTCTCTGATGATGGCTGTACTCAAGACTGTTTTGTCAATTGTTAATATACCGTGCTATAATCGATCTGCCCTTTGTCATTCTAGAATTGCTATCGAAACAACATTAGCATTGAACATTATAATTCAACGGCACTGTGCTTCGCTTATTGGTGCACTGAATACCGTTCTGTCAATTGTGAAAATCTGTTGCCGTAACCGTACTATATATTTTATATTCTACAATTGCTGCTAGAATTTTGTTGCCGGTGAACAAATTAGTCCTTCGCCTAATGTGCAGTGAGGATGTTTCTACGTAGTACTGTTTCGACAATTGCAAATGTCCCGACCGGTAACGGGCCAGTCCATTCCAATTTCAGAACTGCAATGGAACATTAATCATCACTGAACAGGTTAATCGAATGGCTGCAGTGGTGATCTTACCAACTACCGTAATTGGATTTTTTAATATCTCCAGCCATAACTGATGTATACGTGTATTATTCCAGAGATACTGTTGAATTTAAAACGTCATTGAACAGATTAATTCAACCGCTGCGGGGCTGTATTGGTGGATGTACCAAATACCTTTGTGAGAAGTGTAAGTATCTCTACCCTCAACTTATGTATACATTGATTATCCTAGAACTACTGCGGAATATAAATCAACAGTGACATGCTCCATTCACCGGCTGCAATCGTTTATGCTGGCTGCACACAGCACTGTTATGTCAATTGTGAATGCCTCGAGCGGTAAAGGGACAGTGGTTTGCCATTCTACAATTTCAAAGGAACTTAAATTGTCACTGAACTAATCAATCCAACGGTTACAGTGCTCAATTGGTGCAAGTACTAAGAAACGTATCGACAACTATAAATATCTCCAGCCATAACCGTGCTATACATTGATTATGCTATACTTGCTTTGGAATTTACATTATCATTTAACGGATATATACAACGGCTACAGTGCAGTGTAGGTGGCTGTACTTAGTACTGTGTTGTCAGTTGTTAATATCTCGAGGTGTACTGAGAACCGTACTGTAAACTGTAAATATCTCTAGCCATATTCGATATATACGTTGATTACTCTAGACTCTATTTGCAATTTACGTCATCATTGAACAAGTTACTCCAACTGCTACAGTACTGCTTTAATGACCCTACAGAGTACTCTATTGTCAGTTTGTTAATATCTTGAGCCGCAATGTATGTATACTTTGTCATTCTTGAATTGCGACAGTACTTACACCGTCGCTGAATAGATGAATCCAACGGTTACCGCTATTGCAGTTGAATACCAGGCATTATCCTACACAATATTCCGACGGCTACAGTGCTGTATTGTTGGACGTATCAACTACGGTATTGGGCGTTGTAAATATTTCCAGCCATAACTGATGCATACAATCATTACTCTCGAACTAATGTGGAATTTAAGTCATCAGTGAACAAATTAATCCAGCGGCTACAGTAATGTTAAGACGACTGTACCCAGTACTATGTTGTCAGCTGTTAATTCTTCGAGCGGTGCTGCATCCGTCGTTTGTCATTCTGTAAATGTCTGCTATACAGTTTAAGTCATGAGGTTTAATATTAATCAAACGACAAGAGTGCTCAATTGGTGGATGTACTAAGTATCGCTTTGTCAGTATTAAGTATCCCAAGACATATCCGCACTATAGGTTGATTACGTTAGAATGGCTGTGGAACATAATTAATCAATGAACTTGATAATCCAACTGCTGGAGTACAGTGATGATTGCTGCAATCAATACTGGTATACCAATTGTTAACGCCTGCATGTGTAATGGATCTGCAACTAGACGTGGTAGAATTTCTAGAAAATATATATCATCACTGAACAGAACAATCCATCGGGTACAGTGGCATTTTGGTGGATGTACAGGGTACCGTACTGCAATTGTAAGTATATCTAGGCATACCCGTACTAAACACTTATTATTCCAGACGCACTGTTTATTAAAGATCATCGGTGAGCGAATTATTCCAACAATTACGTTACTCTCATGATGGCTGTACTCGGACCGGCTATGTCAATCGTTAACTGCTGGCGAATTTACCGATCTGCAATTTGTCATCCTAGAATTGCTGCGGAATATAGATCATCATTAAAGACGAAAATCCTACAGCTGCAGTGCTCTGCTATTGGATGTACTCAGCACCGCAATGACGATTGTAAGTATCTCTATCCCTAGCCGCACTTTACATTAATAATTCGATAATTGCTGTGGAACTTACATTATCCATGAACAAATTAATCCATCGGCTATATTAACGTTTTGATGGCTGTACTCTGTACTGTTTTGTCAATTGCAAATATCTCGAGCCATAATGTGTCTGTCTCCTTTCATCCTAGAATTGCTGTAGGATATAAATCTCTAGTGAAGAGATTAATCGAACGGCAACAGTGCCCTCTTGGTAGATGTACTTGGTACCGTACGGTCAAACGTAAATGTCTCTAACCATATCCGTATTAGGCATTGACTCTTCTAAGGTTGCTGCAGAACTTGCGTCATCTGTGAACATACTATTCCAACGCCTACGAAACTGTAATGATGGCTGTTTTCATTCCGGCTGAGACAGTCGTTAAATCCTGCCGACTAAATGGATTTATAATTTGTCCTTCTAGAATTGCTACAGAATATCGGTCATCGTTGATGTAGGTAATCGTACTGCTGCAGTGTTCTGCAGGTGAAAGCACTGGCTACCACAATGTGAATTGTAAATATCTCTACATATAGCCGTACTATGCATTAACTGTTCCAGAATGACTGTGGAGTTTACATCATTAATGTTAAAATTAATCCATCAGCGACATTACCGCCTTGATGTCTGTACGCGGTACTGCGTTGTCAATTGCAAATATCTCGAGGCATAATGCATCTGTCTTTTTTCATTCTAGAATTGCTGTAGAATATAAATCATCACTGAACAGAGTAAACCATCGGCTACAGATGTCTTTTGTTGATATACTGTGTAACGTACTGTTACTTGTAAACGGTCACCGCTATAAGCGCACCATTCGTTGGTTACTCTAGAGTTACTTTAGAATTTACGTTACCAGTGAACAAAGTAATCCATCCGCTAGAGTACTGAAATGATGGCCGTACAAAGTACTGTGGTGCCAATTGTTCGTATCTCGATGGATAATGTTTCTGTCTTTTTTCAATCTAGAATTGCTACAGAATATAATTCATCACTGAAACGATTAATCCGAAGACAGCAGTGCTCTCTTGGAAAATGTATCAAGATTCGTGCTGCTAATTTCCAAATCTATAGACATACCCGCACCCTACATTGACTATTCTGGAATTGCTGTGGAATTTTTAACCTTCCTTGAACAGATTATTCCGACGACTACAGTAATATGATGATGGCAGCACTCAGTACTGTTTTGAAAATTGTTACTATCTAGGCGGATAATAGATCTGTCACATATCTTTCTTTAATTGCTATAAAACAGAAATCATCAATGAACAGATTAATTCAACGGTTACAGGGCTTTGTTGGTGTACGAACTACATAGTGTACTGCCAACTGTAAACGTCTCCAACCATAACCGTATTATCCGTTAATTATTACAGATTTGCTGTGAAATTTAAATCATCAGTGAACAAATTGATCCAACAATTGCGTTAGTGTGGTGGTGGCTGTACTCAGTCCGGATATAAATATTGATAATTCCTGAGGATTAAATGGATTTGAAACTTGTCATTCTAGGATTGCTACAGAATGTAAATCATCATTGAATAGGCTAATCCTACGGCTGTAGTGCTCTGTTATTGGATGTACTGAGTACTTTAGTGTCAATTGTATATATCTCTACCCATAACCGCGCTATTCAGTATTCATTCTAGAATGGCTGTTGGATTTGCTTCATAAATGTCCAAGTTAATCCATCTGCTATATTACCGTTTTCATGGTGACACTCTGTATTGTATTGTCAGTTGCAAATGTATCGCGGAGTAATGGACATGTCCTTTGTCATTCTATAATTGCAGTAGAATATGAACCATCAGTCAGCAGACTAGTCCAACGGCAACTGGGCTCTGTTGGTGGATGTACTATGTACTGTTGTGCCAAATGTATATGTCTCTAATTGTATCCGTATTGTGCATTGGCTATTCTAGGTTTGCCGCAAGACTGACGACATCAGTGTACAAATTTTTCCTACGCCTACGTTGCTGTGATGAAGGCTGTACTCAGACCTGCTACTTCAATTGTTAGTGCCAGGCGATGTAATGGATCGGCAGTTTGACAATCTAGAATTGCTATATGACATATACCATCATTGAACACTTCCATCCGACGTCTTCAGTTCCCTGCTGCTGGAGGAACAAGGTACCGTTATGTCAATTATAAATATCACTAGGCATAACCGTTCTATACATTGATTATACTGAAGCTACTGTGGAATATTCACCATTAGTGGAAAGCTAATGCAACGCCTAGGAAGCTGTGATTGTGGCTGTACTGATTCCTGCTATGTCAATGGTTAATGCCTTGCGGTATAATGGACGTGTAGTTTGTCATCCTAGATTTGCTACAGAATATAAATCATCATTGAACACGTTAACGCAACCGCTGTACTACTCTAATGATGGCTGCACTCAGTACTATTATGTCAAAAGTTTTTACCCCGAGCTATGCCGGATCACTCTTTTGTCATTCTGGAATTGCCGGCGAATATAAGTCATTTTTGAACAGGAATATCCAACATCTACGGTACTCGATTAATGGATGTACCAACTACCGTATTGTGAATTGTTAATATCTATAGCTGTAATTGATGTATGCACAGATTATTCTAGAAGTTCTGTGGAATTTAAGTAATCGCTGAAGAGCTTAGTCCCAGGGCTACGGCGCTGTATTTGTCGATGGACAAAATATCGTACTGAGAATTCTAAATAACTTTACGTATGACTTATTTATACATTGATTATTCTAGTACTACTGTGCAATTTACCTCATCACTAGTCAGATTAATGCCCGGTTGTGATGACGGCTGTACTTTGTACTGTATTGTCGGGATATAATATCTCGAGCGGTAGTCTATCTGCCTGTTGTTATCCTAGAAATGCTATAGAACACAAACCGTCATTGCACACACTGTGCCAACGGCTACAGTGCTCTGTTGACAGATGTTCTAACGACAGTACTGTCAGTTGGATGTATCCATTGACGTAACCGTGATATTCACCGACTGCACTAAACTTGCTTTTGAATTTGAGCCATCACAGGGCAGGTTATTCCAGCGTAAACAGTAATTCACCGGCGGACGAGCCAACTACCGCACTGGGAATTGTAAATATCAGCAAACGTAACTGATGCACACATGGATACTTCTAGTACTACTGTGGAGTTTAAGTAATCAGTGAACAAATTAATACATAGGCTGCAGTAATGTGATGATGTCTGTACTCAGTGCTGTTATGCCAGTCGTTAGTATCTCGAAATGTAACTGATCTGTCTTTTGTTATTCTAGTATTGCAATAAAATCTGAACCATTATTGTACAGATTAATCCGATGGCTGCACTGCCTTGCTGATGGACGTACTAGGAACCGCACTGTCAGTTGCAAATAACATCAGCCATAAACGTACTATACATATGTTTGTGGTAGACGAAATAGTAAGAATATTTACTTGAACGTTTAATAACAGAACACAAATTATAACTGAATTAGTAAAAATAGGCTCGGTCCTCTTTGCGATATAATCTATCGGGAACTCTATTACACACAACGCCTTTTCCTGTCGACCGTTCTACAAGCACTAAATGTTTTTTACGACTCGTATTCGTACTCGTCACACACATATATTCTTCTACACAGCATTCTTTCACTTATGACAATTATACTATGATATCTCCCACCACAATAATAACCAGAATTCACTACACATTAGAATCCCATGCAATCCTGCCCCTCTCATCCCAACACATATATACTCGGAAATCAATGTAACTTATACCACAATCTCCCCCTTGGTTTCACTGGTTTTTTCACACTTGAAGTTTTTGTATACTTTAATAAATTTGGTGCACTCAACTGTTTAGCCGTGCAATGCGCTTCCATATCTTCTTCGGGTACATGTGTTACTATCACATATTTGGTCCACTCAACTGTTTAGCCGTGCAATGCGCTTCCATACCTTCTTCGGGTACATGTGTTACTATCACTATATAACTTTATATAATTCCTTTAATATAATGACACTTCCTTTTTAATAATTTTGCCTTTAATTTAAAGGTACCACCGTTTGCCAACTCAACCGCGTTTAGATTATGGCATTTTAATTGCTTGCATTCAGACGACATTCCAATCTCTCTCAACAAATCACTCATACACGAAATTTCCATTCATCCTTCCGTCATCGCCTCTAATTTAGATTCAGTGGAATAAAGAGCAACTGTCGCTTGCTCTTTACTTCTACAATTTACCAGATCTCCATTCCGGGAAGCTAAAGTACCGCGGAAAAACTTGGCATCCGTTGTGCTGACCCATGAATCACCTTTTTTACAATTTAATCCCTTATTCTGATTTGTGTTAGCAAGTTCCACTTGATAACTTATGGTCCATTTCAAATATCGGTTTTCTGTCTTCAATGCGTACATATGCAGTGTTCTTGAATTTTTGCTAAATTGTGAAAAACAACTTTGTGCAAAGGATACATCGGGTTTGGTTGGTACGCTTAGTTACATTAACCTTCCTAGCAGATCTTGGTAATACTCTTCTTCGGTCATCGGGCTGCCATAATCATAGCTCAATTTCTGATTTACACCAGTAGGCCTACTTACCGCATTACAATCACTCATTCCATATGCGTCCAATAAACCTTTGATATAATTTTGTTGTCTAATGATTAACTTTTGATCTTTGCAATTTAATTCATTTCCCAATAATTGTTTACTTACACCAAACATTTTTAATTCGGTATGATTTTTTAATATATTAATATATCTTTCTTTAGTCTGATCTTCACAACTCTCTACTGTCACATCGTCCACGTGTATGCTACAGTATAGAAGATTGTTTTCTTCTCTTATAAATTATAGTCAATGATCACGAACACACTGTCCTGAACCAATCTGAAACGAAGTATCTGTTTAAAATTTATTCGATCACCTACTTGCGTGTATCAGCCCGTAGATACACTTCCTTAGTTTACAGACTTCTCCCTTTTTCTTTTTAATACCGTCAGTCACCTCCAAGTACTATTTATCCTCCAAAGTTGCATGCAAAAATGCAATTTTGACGTCATGACTCTTGATTTTTCTTTTATGTTTTGCACATGCGCTGAATAATAATCGCAATGCCTCCATTGTAATTATCGATGAGAATGTGTCATCGTAATCGAATCTAGGTCTTTAAGAACAACCAAATGCCACAAATCGTGCTTTTTATCTTCTCTACAAGGGTTCTTTGTTTTCTTCTATGTTAAAGATCCACTTACACTTCACCACATCTCTATTTTTCGGTCGATTCAATACACGCCATTATTGATGCATCTATACCGTTTCTACTTCAATCATTACTGCTTCTCCCCATTGCTCCCATTCTGGAGATTGCCGCGACACTGTTATCGTAGTAGGAATTTTTTTCAATACCTCGCACTGTTTTTAATTTTTAAACCTTGAAGATCATGCGATACCTTGTTCATCCAATTTCTCTTGTTCACGTGTGCTCTGATACTCTTTTACTATAACTGCTTCCATCGTCACGTACTTCGGTCTTCCAGCCATTCATCTGGATATCGGTTCTGCTAGTTCAATAGTTATTTCATGATTTTCATTATTTTGCTCTGACCTCGTACCCTCATCGTAGTCGATTTCAATGCTTGTGTCTCCATAATTGCTGCTTCCTTCGTCACTGGCACTTCCCCCGTGACTAATTCCAATTCTTAATTTTCTTTCGTCTTTAAAGTTCTCTTGAGGAGCCTCTTTAACGTATCGACCGCCTTCTGCAGCAAAATAAACAGAAATCAGGATTTCATTATCACGATCTTTACGTTCTTTGAATCGAAGCAAGTTCGATCCGCTCCATTCTTCAGCAAATCATACGTCACGGACGCACTTTACACTTCTTGCATTTGGTATGTATATCTGGTATGCATTATTGTCGTTGTTTCCCACAAATATTCCTTTTAAATTCTTTACTTCAAATGTCTTCTTACGTTCTCCTTTATTTGTTAAATATACTATACACCATAATCGCCGTATGCGCTTTAAGTTACGTTGTTTTCGTACGAAATTTCATTGGCTGCTTCACTATGTTCCCGCGATTTATTCAGATTCCAAATGTATACCGCTGTATTCACTGCTCCTACCCAAAAAATAGGACTTAGTTCTCAATCAACCGGTATCGTCCTGTTTGTCGCGATGAACATCCTGCTCGCTCTTACTGTAATTCCGTTACATTCAGGTGTCATGGCAGGACTCAATTCGTGAAAAATTCCCTTTGAATGAAACCAGCTCTTTAATTCTTTTCCTAATGTTCCCTGCCACTGTATGACCTAATCCTCTTCAATCGCAGTTTCGTTTGACTTTCTTTGACTTTCAACATATCTTTCAGTTCTTCAGCAGCCTCATTTTTATCCCTTAGTGATTCTATAAGAATCATTCTCGAATAATCTACGACAATACTAGTTATGTAATTTCTCCTTCCATAAGACGAGGGTTTGATTGGACCTACCAAATCCGTATGCCATATTTCTAAATTACGTTTTGTCCATATAGTGTTATGTCGCGGATGTGCCTCCTTGCATGCTTTTCGTTGTACACATGGTTCACTTACACATTTCCATGTACTGTCCGTCCCTCATGCTCGATTTCTTCTTCTCATATCTTCTACGATTAATTTATTTACATGTACTAATCGTTTGTGCAATACCTCATTTTCTGTTGATACTGCCGCAGTCCTCCCAATGTTTATATATCTCCACACATAACAAATTAATTCGTTGTTGGTAATATGACTTGTAGATCCGAATCCAACAGTCATAAATGAGAGTTATTATACTCACATTCGTTCATTTCATTTCGGTTCTTTTCACACACATCTTGTAGTTTGTCTTTCTGAGTTTTCACTTGTTTTCATTACAGCATCTTCCCGCCTGTTTAACGAGGAATCATCCCTTTCACGGTATTGTCTCACACTTCCTCCACGATGATCAGCATAAAAATTTTCTCCTAGCATTCTTCCAAATTGCGTTCCGTTTTTCATACGTTACCGACAATTTGCTGCAATGTGATTGAATCCCTGACTGTTGAAACGTTTCCTAATTCGATTAAGAACTGTCGCCATGTGCCCATTGATCCCGCAATTGTAGCAGCTACAGTCTGCTCTATTTCTCTCTCTCACTTCCCTCACTGCTTCGTGTTCTCTATTTGTTTGTCCTTCTTTCCTCCTTGCTCCTCTAATTTCTTCCTGTTCTAATGCGCACATTGTATCACTAACCGATTTATTCCTCTGCGATTCAAGTACCCCCCCGTTTCAGTCATACTCGGGAAGAAATCGTCGTACTACATACATTTCAAATTCATAGTCCTCAATGTCCCTTCACAGTTGTATACATTGGCTTTTTAAATATTCTTCCATGTTCAGGAACGTTTCAACGGTCTATTCTGTCAACAAGTAGTTATTAGATGGTTCACTAAGTGCCGCGCCTTTAATTCTTCCGTGTCCGCAGCCGTATTTTCCTTGATTGCTAACCATAACCTTTCGAAACATTTTACACTATTACATCGTAATAATTGCTCCATACATGTCGTGTCAATGATATTTGTCCCGGCTGCATGGTTACTGTCATCGCGTTCTTCCCCGTTTTTAATTTCTTTCCTAATTTACTCCTCCCACGACTGGTTTTGTCAGTGGTTTTAACTCAATAGGTTCTTTCCATAATCGTTCCGATCATAGAATTCGTCCTATATTCCCTTTCCATATACAGTAATTTGTATCATCGAGCGGTCCAACATTTGCGGTATTGAACGCATCAGCCGCATTCGGTGCCTCTAGAATATCCTTTTAGTATGTTGTTGACTATAACCACGCTCTACTACCAGTTGTTAGCGGTGTATGAGGTAAAGACTGTATTACTTTAAACGTTTGATAAGGGAACAAAGATTGCAACTGAATTAGTAAAAATAGAGCCGCTCCTTTCTACGATATAATCTATACACGACTCATTAACACACAGCGTGTTTTTTCGTTAACTGTCCTCCATGCACCAACTGCTTCTCACGACTCTACGTCATACTCGTCACACACATATATTCTTCCGCACAAACATTCTTCACACTTATGACAATTATACTATGACAACTAGACCACAATTATAACCTGAATTCATTGCAAATTAGAATCGTCACGTGTGGACAAATTAATCCACCGTCTATAGTATTGTGATGAAGGGTATAGTCAGTACTATTTCGCCACTTGTTAGTGCCTTGAGTGATAATGGGTCAGTCCTTTTCCACTATAGGACTGCAATAAAATAAAAATTATCACGAAACACATAAACCAATGGCAGCCGTGCTCTATTGGTGGTGTTACCGGCTATAGAACGTGGAATTGTTAATACTTCTAGCCATATCTGCTGCATACAATCATTACTCAAGAGCTGCTGTGGAATTTTAGTCGTCACTGATCGGATTGAGCCTCGCGACTACTGTACCGTGGTGATGGATATACTCAGTACTCTTATGTCAATTGTCAGTACCTCGAAATGTTACGCTTTCGTCTTTTGTTTTGTTATGGTTGGTATATAATCTAAATCACCATTGAACAGTATAATCCAACGGCTGCAGTGTTCTGCTGGCGAATGCCCTGAGTATCGCGCCGTTCATTTTAAATATCTCCATCTATGATCGTACAATACATTAATTATCCTAGAATTGGTGATAAATATTAATTATCAGTGAAGAAATTAGTCTGACTGTTAAAGTACTCTGATAACGGATGTAGTCAGTACTGTTTCGAGAATTGTTAATATGGGGAGCGATAATGGGACAGTCTTTGTCACTCTAGAATGGCAATAGGATATAAGACGTCTCTGAACAGATTAAACCAATGGCTACATTGAAATATTGTTGGATGTATCAACTACCTTACTGGGAATTGCGAACTTCTCTAGACGTATCTGATGCATACATTTATTACTCTAAAAGTGCCGAGGAATTTAAGTCATCGCTGGAATGATTGATAAGACGGCTAACGCGATGTATTGGCGGAAGCACCGTATACCGTTCTGGGGATAGCAAATATCTTCATCTCTAGCTGATGTGTACATTGATTATTCTAGAGTTATTGTGGAATGTATACCATCAGTGGGCAAACTAATCCAACGGCAAAGGCACTGTGATAATGGCTGTACTCAGTACTGTTTCGTCAATTTTTAATATCTCGAGCGATAATGGACCTGTCTTTGTCATACTAGAATTGCAATATGATCTAAATCACCTGTGAAGAGATTAGCCCAATGGTTACGGCGCTCTGCAGGCGGATGTACTGAGAACTGTACTGTAAAGTGCAAATGCCTCTAGACATGACCGTACTAAATTTTGATCATTCTAGAATTGTTGCTATGCTCAAAATGTGAGTGAACAAGTTAGTACAGCGGCTAAAGCATTGCGATGATGCCTTTACTCACTACTGTTTCATCATTTGTCAATCTCTCGAGCTATAACGGATTTGTATTTTTTCATTTTAGAGGTACACTGGAACCTAAACCATCACAGGAGACATTACTCCAACGGGATCAGTATCCTATTGACGGATGTAACTACCGTACCCGGAATTCTCAATATCAGAAGCCGTAACCGATGTACACATAGCTTATTTTAGAACGAATGTGGTGTTTAAATCATCAGTGAACAGATTAATCCAGCGGCTGCAGTCATGTGATGATGGCTGTAATAATTTCTGTTATGTCAATATTTATTACCTCGAGGTTTAAGTGATCAGTCTTTTGTCATTCTAGGATTGCTATAAAATCTGCGTCATCATTGAAGACGTTGATTCAACGGGTACAGTGCACTATTGGTTGATGCAACATGTACCACACTGGGAATTGCACATATCTCTAGCCATAACTGATCTATACATTGGATATCCTAGAGCTACTGTGGAATTCAAGTCATGAGTGAATACATAGATACAACGGCTAGAGTACCGTGTTGACGGACGTACTTAGATCTGTGATGCCCGTTGTTAACGTCTCTAGATGTAATGGGTCTTCATTTTTTCATTCTACAATTGTTAAAAAATCTTCATCATCATTGAAGAGGTTATTCAACGGCTGCAGTGCTCTGCCGAAGCATGTATTCAGTACGGTACTGTCCATTGTTAATATCACTAGCAATATCGGCACTGTACGTTGATTACTCTGCAATTGCTGCCAAATTCAAATTATGAGTGAAGAAATTACTCCAACGCCTAAGGCACTGTGACGATGGCTGAACTCAGTACTGCTTCGTCAGTGTTTAATGCCTCGTGGGGTAATGGGTCAGTCCATTGTTGTTCTAGACCTCCTCTAGCTTCTATGCCATCACTGGACAGACTAATCTAGCTACAAGATTACTTTACGGGTTGATGTACCAGCTACCGTACAGGGGATTATTAATATCTCTAGCCATATCTGACATATACATTGATTATCCTAGAACAACTGTGGAATTTAAGTCATCAGAGATCAGGTTGATACAACAGCTACAGTGCTCTATTGGTGGATGTACAAGCTACCGTACTGTCAATTGTAAATATCTGTAGCCATAACCTTACTATACATTAATCATTCCGGAATTGCAGGTAAATTAGTGCTGTGAGTGAAGAAATTAGTACAACGGCTAAAGGACTCTGGTAATGTCTGTGCTCAGTCGCGTTTTGTCAATTGTCAATGACTTGAATGATATTGGCTCAGTCCTTTGTCAATCTAGAATGCAATGGGATACAAAACGTCACTGAACAGTTTAATCAAATGGCTGCAGTGCCCTACTGGTGGATGTACCAACTACTCTACTAGGAATTGTAAGTACCTCTAGGCATAACTGATGCATTCATTGACAATTCTAGAAATACGGTGGAATTTAACTCGTCAGTGAGCAGATCATTGCAGCGAATACAGTACTGTGATGATAGCTTATCTTAGTACAGTGTTGTCAGATGCTAATATCTCGAGCGGTAGTGAACTGTTTTTTGTGATTCTAGAACTGCTACAGTATATAAATCATCATTAAGCTAGTGAACACAGCGGCTACAGCGCACTGTTGATCGATGTGCTAATACAGTACTGCCTGTTGTAAATATCTCAACCAATAACCGTGTAATATATTCATTATTCCAGAATTGCTGCTAAACATAACCTATCAGTGTTGAAATTATTCCAACGGCTACAGTACCCCGATGATGGATGTACTTAGTACTGTGTCCTCAATTGTTAACCTCTCGAGCTGTAACGGACCTGTCCTTTGTCATTCCAGAATTGCCAACTTATCTAAATCATCATTGAACTGGTTAATCCAACGGCTGCAGCACTCTATTGGTGGTCGGACCGGCTACAGTACTGGGAATTGTAAATAACTCTAGTCTTAGCTGACGCATGCATAGATTATTCTAGAAGTACCGCGGAATTTAAGTCGTTACTGATAAAATTAATCCCACGGCAACTGTGCTGTACTGGAGGAGGCACCAATACCTTACTGGAAATTGTATTTGTCTTTATATATAACTGATTTATTCATTGATTATATTAGAAGTAATGTGGAACAGAAGTCAGGAGTGGACAAATTAATCCAACGAGTACGGTACCGTTGTGATTGCTGTACGTACTACTGTTAGGTCAATTATCAATACCTCGAGCTGTAACGAATCTGTCTTTTCTTACCCTACATCTGCTATGGAATATAAATCATCATTGTACAGGTCAAGCCAAAGCTAGATTGAACTGTTTATGGATGTACTATGTACGGTGCAGTCATGTGTAAATATCGCTGACCATATACATAAAATTTATTTATTTTTCCAGAATTGCTGCTTCATTTACGTTATCAGTCAGTAAATTAGTCCAGATGTACTAAGAACCGTACTGTCAACTGTAAATAACCCTTGCCACATCCGTACTATACATCGACTACCCTAAACCTTCTTTGGAGTATAAATCATCGCTGAACATATTAATCTAACACGTACAGATAATTATCGGTGGATATACCAGCCACCGTACTGGGAATAGTAAATATCAGTAGCCATAACTGATATATACATAGATTGTTCCGGAACTACTGTTGAATTTCAGTCATCAGTCAACAGGTTTATGCAACGGCTGCAGTAATGTCATGATGGTTGTACCTAGTCCTCTTTCGTCAATTGGTAATATCTCGCGCGATAATGGGTTAGTCATTTGTCATTCTAGAATTGCAAGATAACTTAAATCATCTCCGGACATAATAATACAACGGCTAGAGTGCTCTCTTGGTGGATGTACTAGCTACCGCACTGGGAAGTCTAAATATCTCTGCCCATAACTCATGTACCCATTGATTATTCTAGGCCTTCTGTGGAATTTAATGCTTCAGTGAGTCGACCAATCTAACCTCTGTACTTCTGTGATGATGGCTGTACTGAGTGCTGTTATATCAGGTGTTAATGTCTCGAGTTATGACGGGTGTGCCTTTTGACATTCAAGAATTGATATAAAATATACGCCATCATTGACCATTCTATGTTATCCGCTACAAAGCTCTGTTGATGGATGTACTAAGTACCGTGCTGTGAATTGTAAGTATCTGTAGGCGTAGCCGTACTATGCACTTAATATTCTGGAATTGCTTTTAAACATATATTATCAGGGCACAAATTAGTCTCATGATTAAAGTACTGTGATGATTGCTGTATTCGCTACTGTTTCGTAAGTTGTTTATTCCTCGATGGAAAATGGACCAGTCCTATGTTATTCTAGATCGCGCTAGAGCTTTAATCATCGCTGAGCAGATTAGTCCAAATGCTACAGTATCGTCATGATGGCCGTACATTGTTCTGAGGTGACATTTGTTAATACCTCGAGCTACAATGTATCCATCGCTCCTGATTCTAGAATTGCTACTGAATACAAGTCATCATTGATTGATACAAGTCAACATCAATTCAATGGCCATATTTCTCTGTTGATACATTTACTAGGAACCGTACTGTCAATTGTAAATGTCGCTAGAATTAACTGTGTTATACATGGACTGACATAAACTTGATTTCGGATTAAAACCTTCACCGAACAGATCAATTCAGCGACTACATTATTTTATCGGTGGACGTACCAGCTACATTAGTAGGAATTATAAATGTCAGCAGCCGTTACTGATGCATGCATAGAATATTCTAGAACTACTGTGGAATTTAAAACGTAACCGAACAGGGTAATCCAACGGCTGTAGTTCTGTGTCGATGGCTGTACGCAGTACAGTTCCGGCAACTGTTAATAATTCCAGCTATAAGGGATCAGCCTTTTGTCATTCTGGGAATGCTATAGAATCTAAGTCAACGCTGTACTGGTTACCCCAACGGCTACAGTGCTCTTTTGGTGGATGTACCAACTAACGTACTGGGATTTATAGTTAACAGTGTCCACAACCGCAGTACACATTGATTGTCCTAGAACAAATGCGGAACTTGAATCTCCAGTGAAAAGGTTAGTCCAACGGCAGTACTACTGTGAGAAAGGCGGTAGTCAGTACTGCTCTGTCAATTGTTAATGACTCCAGTTATATCAGATATGCCTTTTGCCATTCAAGAATTGATATAAGATCTACATCATCATTGATGAGATAATATCAAAGGCAATGGTGCACTGATGATGGTTGGACTAAGTACTGTGCAGACAATTGTAAATGTTTGTAGCCATAGCGGTACTATACATTTATGATTCTCGAGTTACTGTTAAACATATATTACCAGGGCGCAAATTAGTCCCATGATTAAAGTATTATGGCGATTGCTGTACTCAGTACCGTTTCGGAGGTTGTTAATGACACAAGCGATAATTTGTCAGTCCTTTGTGACTCTAGAATTGCAATATTACATAAAACAACTCTGACAGGTTAACGCAATGGTTACAATGCTCTATTGGTGGATGTGTCAACCACCATACTGTGAATAGTAAACATATCTAGACCATAACTGTCTAATACAATGAGTACCCTAGACTTGCTTTGAAATCTTCATCATCTGTGGACCAATTAATACATCGGCTACAGTACTCTAACGAT
Organism: Eufriesea mexicana; assembly: GCF_001483705.2. NCBI lineage: Eukaryota > Metazoa > Arthropoda > Insecta > Hymenoptera > Apidae > Eufriesea > Eufriesea mexicana. Next base: position 16,589 of record NW_016910019.1, read on the forward strand.
GCAAGTGCTCAGTCCTGTTTCGTTAATTGTTAACGTCACGAGCAGTAATGGTTACGTCTTTTGTCAATCCAGAATTGCTATAGAAAATGAACTATCAGTGGATAGTTTAATCCAACGGCTACAGTGGTCTGTTGGTTGACGTAATCCGTGCTGCGACTTGTAAATGCCTCTAGACATTCCCGCGCTATACATTCATTATTCTAGAACTGCTGTGGAATTTAAGACGTCAGTGGCCGAATTTAAGTGTTACAGTGATGGTGGCTGTACTCAGACATGCTATGACAAATGTTAAGACCCGGCAATTTATTTGATTTGTAATTTGTCATTCTGGAATTGTTGCTCACTCTAAATCAATGACGAGGATTATCCAGCGGCTGCAATGCACTGCTACTGGGTGAACTATGTACCGTACTGCCAATTCTAAGTATCTTTCGCCATAACCGCACTGTGTATTGATTATTCTAGAATTATCGTTAAAACTAAGCTATCAGATGACAAATTATTCCAACGCTTATAGCTCTGATATCATGGCTGTACTCAGTACTGTTTCGTCAATTGTTATTGCTTCTAGAGATAATTGGTCAGTACTTTGTCATACCAGAATCGCAATAGAATTTATATAATCACTGTACAGACTGATCCAACGACTGCATCGCTATATTTGTGAGTGTACCAACTACCGTACCAGGAATTGTTAATATCTCTAGACATATCTGATGTATACATTGATTTGTCTAGGACTACTGTGGAATTAAAGCCATCAGTGGACAAATTAGAACTTCTCCTAAATTCCTGTGAAAGTGGCTGTACTCAGTACTTTGCTGCCAATTGCTAGTATATCGGGCGGCTATGTATGTGCCTGTTGTCATTCTTGAACTGCTATAGAATTTAAATCATCAGCGACCTGGTAATGTAAACAGATGCTTTCATCTTATGATTGCTATACTCGGTACTGTATTGATATGCGCCAATCACCCCAGCTGCAGTATCTCCATCCGCTGATCATTCTACAGCGAATGCTGTAGAAATCTACTTGCTGAAGAAATTAGTAGATCAGTGAACAGAGTAATTCAATGGCTATTGCACTGTATAGATGGCTTCCCTCAGTACAGTGTTGTCAAATGTCAACGCCACTACCGATGTGTGATATATAAATTGTTCTCTCTAGAATTGCTACATTGTTTGAATCATCAGCGAACAGATTAAACCATCGGCTACAGTCCACAGTTGGTGGTAGCAATAAGCATCGTCCTGCTAATTGTAAATATCTCTAGACATAACATATCTATAAATTGATTAACCTAGATGTGCTGTGGAATATAAATCATCAGTTGTCAATTTAATCTAAATTCTAATGTAGCCTGATGTTGGCTATACACATTACTGTGTTGTCAGTTGCTGATATCGAATACGAGGACCGACCTATGCATTGATTAATCTGGGGCTGCCGCGGAATTTAAATGACCAATGTACGAATTAATGAAATGTCTGCATCACAGTAATGATGGCTGCACTCCGTTCGGTTTTGACACATGTCAATGCCTCCGGCTACAATTGCTCTACCCATTGGTCATTTTACAATTCGTGAACAACTTAGGAGATCAGCGAACGTATTGATTCAACGGCCATTGCATTGTGTATGTAGCTACACACAGAAATTTATTGCTATTTGTTAATAACACGAATAATATCCGAACACTCTGTTGACAATTCTGGAACTGCTACAGAGTTTAAGTAAACAGTGAACAGATTAATCCAACTTTTAGAGTGCCCTGTTGATTTATGTAGCATGCACCGTGCTGCGAAATGCAAATGTCTATCCATAACTGATCCATCAATCGATTATTGTAGAACGGCTGTGGAACTAACATCATCAGAGAGCAGGTAAATTCAGCGCATGCAGTACTGTGATTTTGGCAGTGCTGAGCACTATTTTGACATATGTGTATTTCTCCAGCGACAATTACACTACCCATTTCCCATTCTGAAGCTGCTGAACAACTTAGACGACCAGTGAACGTGTAATTTCAGTGGCTGTATCATTGTGTAGATTGATACAATCGGTAATGCATTATGAATACCACTGAAGATATGTGACCTATCCGTTGACCTTCAGGAATTGCTATAGATTCGAAGTCATTAGTGGACTGATTAATCCAACGGCAACAGTGCTGTGTACGTGTATTTGTCGAATATCGTAATGGCAACTGTAACTGTGTCTAGAAATAACCCTTATATGCATTGACTATTTTAGGATTGCTTTGCAGTCTAGGTCATGAGTGGACAGATAAATGCATTGGATACTGTACTATGATTGTGACTGTACTTAGTGCTGTTATGATATATGTCAACTTCTCCATTGACTATTACAAAAACCATTGTCCATTCTGCAATTACTGAACCACATAGATGATCTGCGAACATATTATTTCAATGGCCATAGTTTCGTTAAGATGTCTGCATTCAGTAATGAGTTGCCATTGGTCAATAGCATGAAGGATACGAAATCTATCCTTTGACCATTCTGGAATAGCTATAGAGTCTACATCATCAGTGAACAGATTATTCCAACGGGTACTATGCGCCGTAGGTGGATGAACCATGTATCGTACAGACAATTGTAATTATGTCTAGCCATGGCTAATACATACACTCTTTACTCCAGAGTAGCTTGGGAATATAAATCGTCAATGAAAGAATAAATGAAGTGGCTGCAGGGATGTAATGATAGCTGTGCTCAGTACCCTCTTGGCATATGCCAATTTCTCCAGCGACAATTGTTTTATTCCTTGAAAATTCAAGGACTGCTATACCGTTTAATTCATGACTGAGCAGATTAAACAATTGGCCACAATACTCCGTTGGTGGGTGTACCAACCACCGTATAGCTAATTGTAAATATCTCTGGACATATCTGATCTACACAATGATAATTCTAGGACTACTGTGAAACTTAAATCATCAGGAACAAATCTGAAAAATTGCTACAGTAGTTAGGTGATGGTTGCGCTTACTACTCTTTTGACATGTGTCAATGATTCCAGCAACCATTTTCAGTCCCTTAATCATTCAGCAATTGGTGAAAGAGTCAGATGATCTGTGAGCTTTTAAATGCAATGGTTATAATATAGTGTGGACGGCTACAATCAGTAATGTATTGTTACTGGTCAATGCCACTATAGATATCTGATGCACCGGTTCATCATACAAGATGTGCTGTGGGAATTAAAACGTCAGTGAAGAAGTTAATCCAACGGCAGCAGTACTATGATGACGGCTGTGAAGAGTATTGTGACGTCAACTGTTAATATCTAAAGCAATAAGATATCCATCCTTTGTCATCCCAGATTTGCATTAAAATTTAAAGCATCAATGAGCAGATGAATCCAACGGCTATAGTGCTTTGCTGGAGGATGTAAATAGCTCTAGCCAAAAGCGTGATATATATTGGTTATCCTAGAATTACTGTTAAATATGAGTTATCAGGGAACAAATCATTCCAACGGCTAACGTACGGTGATGATGGCTGTACTGAGTATTGTTTCGCCGATTAATGACTCAAGCGATAATGGGTCAGCACTTAGTTATCCTAGGGTTGCACTAGAATGTAAATCACCACTGAACATGTTAATCCAACGGCTACAGCGCTCTGTTGGTGGATGAACCTTCTATCGCACAGGGTATTGCAAATACCACCAACTATATATGATGTATACATATACAATTCTATAACTACTGTGGAATTAGAAACGTCAGTGAGATGATTAATCCAACGGCTAAGGTGCAATGATGGTGGCTGTACTCAGTACTCTTTCATCAATTCTTAATGCATCGAGCGATAAACGGTCAAACACCGTTAGTCTAGATTTGCACTAGGATATGAGTAATTATGGGCAAATCAATCGGCCGGCAACAGTGCTCTATTGATGGATGTACCAACTACCGTACTGGGAATTGTAACTGTCTCTAGCCGTAACTTGTGAACACATAGGAATTCTAGAGCCGCAATGGGATATAAATCATCATTGAGCAGATTAATCCAGCGGCTGCAGTGCTCTGCTGCTGGATGCAATAGGTACCGTACTGTCAGATGTCAGTATATCTATCCAAAGCCGTAACATACATTAATTATTCTAGAATGTCCGTGGAGTATAAATCATCAATGTACAAATTAATCCAACGCATATATTACTGTGATGACGGCTGTACCCAGTCCTGCTGTGTCAATTGCTAATGCTTGGCGATGCAATGCATATGTGATTTGTCGCACAAGGATTGCTACATAACCTAGATCATCATTGAACCTGTTAGTCCAACGGCTGCAGTGATCTGTTGTTGGAGCTACTATGTACCGTCATGTCTATTGCAAATATCTCTATTTATAAGCGTAATATACATTTGTTATTCTAGAGTTGCCGTTAAATTTAAGGCATCAGTGGAGCAATTAGTCCAACTAATAAAGAACTGTGTTGATGGCTGTACACAGAACTATTCCGTCAGTTGTTAATATCTCGAGCTATAATGGGTCATACCTTTGGCAACCTAGGAGTGCAATGGAATTAAAGTTATCGCTGAACAGATTAATCCAATGGCTACAATACTTCATTGTATTGAATGTATTGACTACCGTTGCGGGAATTGCTAATATCGCTAGACATATGTGATGTATGCATTGACTATTCTAGAACCACTGTCGAATATAAGTCGTCAGTGAATGGATTAACCCAACGGCTGCAGTTTTCTATTGGTGGATGTAACGATACCGTACTGGGAAGTGTAAATATCACTATCCACAGCTGCTCCGTACATTGATTATTCTAAAAGTACTGTGGAACTTACATCATCAGTGAATATATTAATCCAACGCCTTCAGTACTGTCCTATTTTCCGTTTCCAGTCCCGTCATGTGAGTCCTTAATATCTCGGGCCATAACGGAACTGTCTGTTGTCATTCTAGAGTTTCCATTGAATCTGCATCATCAATGGGCATGTTAGTTCAACGGCTTTAGCGCTCCGTTGAAGAATATATTGGTCCCGTACTGTCGGCTGCAAGTATCTGTCACCATAAGCGCGCTATACATTGATCATTCTAGAACAGCTGTCGAAAGTAAGATATAAGTTACCAAACCATGCCAACGGCTAAAGTAATGTGATTGTGGCTGTACATAGTACTCTTCCGTCAATTGTTAATTCTTTTGGAGATAAGGCGACAGTCCTTTGTCATTCTCTCATTGCAATAGGATATATATCGTCACTGAACAGACTATTGCAAAGGCTAATGTGACCCATTGGTGTATGTACGTAATATTGTACTGATAACTGTTAACGTTTCTAACCACAACGGACGTACACATTGATTACTCTGCAGATGCTTTGGAACTTAAATCATTTCTGAATGGATTGAGCCGACGGCTACAGTGCTCCTTTGGTGAATGCATAAACTGACCTACTGGGAATTGCGAACGTATACAGCCAAACAGATGTATACGTTTATTATTCTTGCACTTCTGCGAAATATAAGTAATCTGTGAGGAAATTAATCCAACGGCTACAATACTGTGATGCTGGCGGTAATCAGTGCCGAGATGTAAGTTGTTTATACCTCCAGTGGTTATGGATCTCTCTTTTGACGTTTTGGAATTACTATAGGATGTACATTATCATTGAACAGGTTTATTCAACGGCAGCAGTAATCGGTTGCTGGAAATACTAAGTACCGTACTGTCAATTGTACGTATCTATAGCCATAACCGTAATATACATCTATTATTCCAGAATTGCTGTTAGAATTACGCTATCTGTGAAAAAATTGGTCCAGCGCTTAATGATCCGTGACAATGTCTGTTCTCCGTTCTGTTTCGTCAATTGTTCATGTCTCGAGCGGTAACATGTCAATCCTTTGCTAAACGAGAAATGCAATAGAGTTTCAACCATCAATGAAAAGAATAATTCGCAGGCTACGTTGCTATATTGGTCAAAGTACAATTTATCGCATTGGAATTGTTAGTATCTCTTGCCATAGCTGATGTATACAATGATTGTTCTAGATCTACCGCGAAATTCATATCAGCCATGAACAGATAAATCCAGCTGCTGCATCCATGTGCTGGCGGCTATACTCAGGACTGTTACGACAATTGCTAATGCCTCGAGATATGACGGATCTGTATTTTGTCATCTAGAATAGCTATAGTGCCTACAACATCATTGAACAGGTGTCTTTAATAGTTACAGTGCCCTGGTTGATGGCCATGCAAAGTTCCTTATAGTCAATTCCTAATATCTGTAGTCAAAGCCGTGTTATGCATTGGTTATTCTTGAATTGCTGTTAAAATTCAATTACCTGTGAACCAATTAGTCCAAAGGCTAAACTACTGAGGTGAAGGCTGTACTCAGTACTGTTTCCACAATTGCTAATGTCTCGAGCGATAATGGATGTGTCCTTTGTCATTCTGCATTGCGCTAGAATCTATGTTGTCAATGAACACAAAATTCGAACGGCTACAGCGCACTGTAGATTGATTTATGAAGCACCGTGATTTATAAATCACCAGCTGTCAAGTTAATCCAAATGCTAGAGTATTGTGATGCTTGCTATACTCAGTACCGTGTTGTCAATTGCCAATGTCACTAGCCATAATAGGCCTGCCATTCGTCATGCTAAAATTGCTACTGAATTCACATCAATCATCATACTAATCCAATGGCTACACTGCTCTGTTGGTGAACGTTTCAAGTACCGTACTGCCAATTGTAAACATCTCTAGACACGACTAATCAATTCATCGATTACACTAGATCGCGGTTGAATTTAAGGGATCAGTGATCAAATTATTCCAACCGCTATTGTGCCGTTATGACGGCTGTATTCGTTACCACTTTGAAATATGTAAGTGTCTCCAGCGACAATGGCCACATCCATTAATCATTCTACAATTTCGGAACAACTAGGATCAAGAGAGAGCAGATAAAGTCAATGGCTATGGTATTGTGTAGATGGCTACACTTAGTACTGTATTGTCATTCGTCAGTATCAATAAAGGTGTGTGACTTATCAGTTGATAACTCTACAAATGCTATGGAGCATAGATCATTAGTGAGCAGATTAAACCAACTGCTACTATTCTATGTTGGCGGATGCACTAAGCAGGATGCTGCCGATTGTATATATCTCTAGGCAAAAATGATTTATACCTTTTATATCCTATAATTGCTGTAGAATTTACTTCATAGGCGAACAGATAATTACATCGGATACAATAATATGATGGTGGCTGTACTAACTGTTGTGTCGTCAATTGCTAATGTCGAGTGCGATAACCGATTTATACATTGCTTAACCTACGGCTGATGCGGAATACAATTGTCCAATGAACAAATTAATGTAATGGCTACATTACAGTAATGATGGCTGCACTCCGTCCGGTTACGACATACGTCAATGCCTCCAGCGACAATTGCTCCATCCATTGGACATTTTACAATTGCTCCATCCATTGGACATTTTACAATTGCTCAACAACTTAGAAGCTCAGCGAACATAATAATTCAGCGGCTATTGCATTCGGAATGCGGCTACACTCAGGGTTGCGTTGTTATTCGTTAATAACACTAATTATATCTGATCTATACATTGATTATCCTGGAACTGCTACTGGGTTTACATTAACGGTGAACAGATTATTCCAGCTTCTAGTACTCTGTTGGTGGATGTAGCAAGTACCGTCCTGTCCAGTGCAAGTATCTCCAGCCATGTCTGATCCATACATTGATTTTTGTAGAATTGCTGTGATGCTAACATCACCTGAGGTACATGCAACGGCTAGAGTACTGTGATGTTGGAAGAACTGAGTTCTATTTTGACATTTGTGAATTCCTCCAGCGACGATTACACATTCCATTGTTTATTCTGAAATTGCAGAACAACTTGGACTATCAGCGGACATACAATTCCAATGGCTACATTATTGTGTAAATCGGTACACTCAGTAACACTTTGTCATTTGTCAATATCACTAAAGATGTGTGCTCTATCCGTTGATAATTCTGGAACTGCTATAAATGTCGAAATCATTATTGATCAGATAGATCCTACTGCAACAGTGTCCTCTATATGTATTTACCCAGCATCGTGCCGCCAATGGTAACTCTGTTTAGCCACAACTGTTCTTTACACTGGCTATTGAATGATTGCTTGGGAATCTACGTCATCAGTGAACATACAAATGCAATGGCTACTGCACTGTGATTGTGACGGTGCTCAGGGCTGTTTCGAAATATGTGTACTTCTCCAGCGACTATTACACAAACCATTGTTCATTCCGCAATTGCTGAAAAACTTACATGTCCAGGAACATATTATTTGAATGTCTATAGTATTGTGCAGATGGCTCCACTCAGTAATGTACTGCCATTTGTCAATACCACTAAATACATGTGTTCTACCCGTTGACCATTCTGGAATTGCTATGGAGTCGAAGTCATTAGTGGAAAGATTATTCCAACGGCAACAGTGCTCTGTAGGTGGATGCACCAAGTATCCTACTGGCATTTGTAACTATGTCTAGCCATAGCTGATGTATAGATTGATTATTCTATAGTTCCCACAGAATTTATGTCATCAATAATCAGAATAATCTATCGGTTACATTGACCTGCTCATGGGAGAACGAATACTGCATTGAAATACACAGATTCCTACAGCGACAGCTACTCGTTTCACTGCTAATTCTACAGTTGGTCGTCAACCTTGATGAACAGTGACATATTAATTCAACGGCTACAGCATCGTGTTGATGGATACACTCCGGATTGGGTAGTTATTTATCAATAACACAGAATACATCTGATCCCTCCGTTGACAATTCTGGAAATCCTGAAGAGTTTAAATCATCAGTGGAAAGATTAATACAACGGCTAAGGTGCTCTGATGGTGGATGTACTGAGCACGGTGCTGCCAATTTTAATGCTTCGAGACAAAATTGTTTTGTACATTAATTATTCTAGAACTGGTGGGGAAATTTGGCCGCTAATGAACAAATATACGCAGCGTTTACAGTACGGTGGTGATGGTTATACACAGTACCGTTTCGCCAGCGTTTAAAATCTCGAGCGCATATGGGTCTACCTTTTGTCATTCCAGAATTGGTATAGAGCTTACTTCACTGTACAGCATAACTGTATGGCGGCACTGCTCTGATGGTGGACGTGCCAAGTACAGAACTGCCAACTGTAAATATCTACAGCCGTGTTTGTCATATAAATTGACTATTCCTGCACTTATGTGGGGTTAAAATCCTCACGGAACAGATGTATCCAAAGACTAGAGTGCTGTAATGGTGGACGTGATAAGTTCCATACTGTCAACTTTAAATATCCGTGGCCAAAACCGTGCTATACATTGATAATTCTAGAATTGCTCTGGTAATTATGTCATGATTGTACGAATTAATACAACCGCTGCAGCACTGGGAGGTTGGCTGCATTCATTCCTATTTCGCCAGCTCCTGATGTCGCGAGCCGTAATTGTTTTGCCTTTTACCTTCCTAGAATTGTCATAAAATTCACATCACTCAGCAGATTAACCCAATGGCAACCGTGTTCTGTTGATGGATTCACTAGCCACCGTACTGCCAATTGTAGATATCTCTAGACGTAACTGATCTACACATTAACTGCTATAGAACTGCTGCGGAATTTATATCAAGAGAGGACAAATTAACAAAATATCTCCAGTAGTGTAATGATGGATGTGCTTAATACTGTTTTGACATGTGTGAAAGTCTCCAGCGACCATTGCCTACTCTTTGATCCTTCTACAATTGCTGAAGAAGTTAAATGGTCAGGGAAATCATTAATACGGTTGCTATAATATTGTGCGGACGGCTATACTCAGTTACGTATTGCTATCTGTCAATGCCAAAAGATATATCTGATCTAAACGTTTATCATTCTAGAATTCCTGTGGAATTAATATCATTTGTGAATGAATTAAACGAACTGCCGCTGTTATATGATGACTGCTGTAAGCAGTACTGTGACGTCAATTGTTGATGTCTCCAGCTATACGGATCTGCCTTCGGCCATTCCAGTCTTGCTATACAATTTGAATCGTGAGCGACCTGATAATTGAGACGGCTATGTCGTACAGGAATTGCAATGGAATTAGTATCATCTCTGAACTGTCTAATCCAACTGCTACAGTGGTCTATTTGTCAATGTGTCGACCTCCGTTTGGTGATTGGTACATAACTCTCGTCATAATTGATGAATACATTGGTTATTCGAGATCTACTGTCGAATTTAAATAATCAGAGAACAGATTAATCCACTTGCTGCAGAAATGTGATGACGGCTGTAATCAGCACTGTTATGTCAATTGTTGGTATCGAGAGGTGTAACGGATCTGCCTTTTGTCATTATGGAAGTGCATTAGAATATACATCATCAGAGAACAAATTAATCCAACGACTACAGTACAATGTTCATGGTTGTACTCTGAACTATTTCGACAATTGTTGATCTGTCCCGCTAATATCTCTTGCCATAGCTGATGTATACGCTGATTATAGTATAACAGCTATAGAATACAGATCATCACTGATCAAGTAAATCCAACGGCCACAGCGATCTATTGGTGGACGCACCAGCAACCATACTGGGAATTATAAGTATCTCTCTGCACAATTGACGTGTACGTTGCCTATTCTACTTCTACTGCGGAATTTAAATCATCGGTGAAAAGATTAATCCAGCGGCTGCAGAAATGTGATGAAGGCTGTTCTCAGTACATTTATGTTCAATATTAATAACTCGAGAAACTACGAACCTGCCCTTTGTCATTCTGGAATGGCTTTAATCGACAACACGATTGAACAGGATTATTCAAGGTCTACAGTGCTTAGTTGATGGAGGTTCTAAGTACCGTAAACTCCATTACAAATAGCTGTAGCGATATACGTACTACACATGGATTATTCTAGAAATTCTCTTAAATGAAGGTTATCAGTTTACAAGTGAGCCCAACGGTTGAAGTGCTGTGACCTTAGCTTCACTCAGTACTGTTTCGTCTAATGTTAACGTCTGGAGAGGTAATGGTTCAGTCCTTTGTCGTTCTAGAATTGCAATAGGATTTGTATCATCACTGAGCAGCTTAATCCAACGATTACTGTGCTCTATTGGCCGAATATATTAATTATTCTAGATCCACTGTCGAATTTAAATCACCAGCAAGCTGATTAATTCACCTGTCGCAAAAATGTGATGATGGCTGTACTTAGTAGAGTGGAGTTAATTGTTAGTGTCTCGAGCTGCAGCGGATGTGTCTTTTGTCATTCTAGAATTGCTGCAGAACCTTCATCGACATTGAACATGTTAATTCAACGGCCACTGTGCTCCTTTGACGGATGTACTGAGTACCGTACTGTCAACTGCAAATGGATCTAGCCGTAACCGTACAATGAGTTGGTGATTCTGGAGCTGTAGTTATGGTTAATTGATCAGTAAATAAATTTGTGGACTGGCAACTGTAATGTGATGATGGCTGTACACAGTACTGTTTCGTCAATTGGTAATTTATCGAGGGATAATTGGTCAATGCTTCCTCAGACTAGAACTGCAATGGAATATAAATCATTACTCAGCAGATTAATCCAGCGGTTATAGTGCACCATTGGCGAATGTATCGGCTACTGTGCAGGGAAATGTAAATACCTCTATCCATAACTAGTGCATATCAGTTGCATCATCACAGTAATATAGCCGTTGGTGTAATTTGTTCACTGATTATGTACATGCCACCGCAAGCCTAGAGTATCCAATGTATAGAACTGATATGTCTAGAGATATTTAAAATGCCCAGCACGATAGTTGATGCATCCACCAATCGAGCACTGTATTCGTTGGAAAAGTCTGTTCACTGGTGATGCAAATTTCACAGCAAGTCTAGAGTAATTAATGCATGGAACGGCAATGACTGGCTATATCTGCACTTCACATTGCGGTTCATAGTAAATTCAGCAACAGGGCACTGTAGATGTTGGATTTATCTGTTCAATGATGATTTAGATCCTATAACAAATCTAGAATTATAAAATACCGATGCGTTATAGGTGGAGATATTAACAATCGACATGACGGGAGTGAGTACAGCCTTCAGCACTGTCCTGCAGCCGTTGGATTAAATATTTCACTGGTAACTTATGCTTAAAAGCAATCCCAGATTAGTCGGTACACAGTCCCGTTATTGCTGGAGATATTTACAATTGACAGTGGTGCACTTGGCACATACATCGTCAGAGCACTGTCACCGTTGGATTGACATATTCCAAGATGATGTTTGTTCTATAGCAATTCTGGAATAACAAAAGGCATATTCGATGTTGCTCGTGTCATTAACTATTGGCATAAATGTACTGAGTACAGCCATCATCACATTTCTGCAGCTGTTGTATTAATATGTTCACGGATGAATCTAATGCTACAGCAATTCTAGAAGAATCAATGTATCGCTATGTTATGGCAAGGGATATCTACAATCGACATTACGGTACATAGTGCACCCAGCAACAGATGTCTGTACCGGTTTGACTGATCTGTTCATTGATGATTTATATTCTGTAGTAATTCTGTAAGGACAACATAGATGTCCGTCATCCATCCAGGCATAAACAATTGGTATAGCAGTTATGAGTACAGATATCACCACAGTATAGTCTGCATTGGATTAATTTGTCCACTGATGATTTAAGTTCCTTGGCCATTCTAGAATAATCAATGAGTTGTATGGTTATAGCAAGAGATATTTACAACTTTCATTTTGGTACTGAGTGCGTTCACCGAAGGCGCACCGTAGTCAATGGACTAGTATGTTCAGTGATGATTTAGATACTGTAGCAATTCAAGAACAGCAAAATACAGACCCATTACCTCACCGGGCATTAGCTATTGACACGGCAGCTCTGAGTACAGCCATTGTCACTTTACCGAATCCCTTGTACTATCTCCTTCACTCATTACCTGATTTCTCCAACAACTCCAGTATGATCAATGTATAGTGCAGTTGTAATATTTACAATTGGCCGTACGTTATCACATATATGTCCACCAACATAGAACAGCAGTCTTTGTACTTATCTCTTCACTGATGATTTATATTACACATTAGTTCTAGAATAATGAATGTACGAAGCTGTTGTAGCTAGAGACATTTATATTTCCCAGGGCGGTAGCTTGTATATCCGCCAATGAAGCACTGAAGACGTTGGAACAATACGTTCAGGGGCGATATTAAATATACTGCAATTTTAGAGCGACAATGGACCGATCCGTTATGGTTTCAGGCATTAACAATTAACGAAACTCTAAAGAGTACAGCTGCTATCACTGCACTTTATCCGTTGGACAAATATGTTCACAGAGTATCTAAATTTCATGGCAATTCTAGAATAATCAATGTATAGTGTGTTTACAGCTAGAGATATTTGCAACTGACAGTATGCCTCTTAGCGCATCCACCAATAAAGCACTGTAGCCGTTTGATTGGTCTGTTCAGTGCAAAATTGAGCTTCATTGCAATTCTAGAATGACAGTGAACTGACCAATCGCACTCTAGATGTTATGAAGTGACGAAGCAGTACATAGTACAGCCATCATAACTGACCTGCAGACGCTGGAACTAAATCTTCGCTGACGACGATGTCTCCATAGCAAGAGTGGAGTAGTCAATGTATAGAGCGGTTATGGCTAGAAACATTTACTAATGTCCCTACGGTTCACAGTACATCCATCAACAAAGTACTGCAGCAAGTGGATGGATTTGTACAGTGGTGATTTATAATCTTTTGCAAATCTAGAATGTCATAAGACAGATCCATTAACGCTCATGTTATTTACAACTCACAAAACTGTACTAAGTACTGCAATATTCACAGTACTGCAGTCGATCGGTTAATCTGTTCAGTGGTGATTTCTATTCCAATACAAGTCTAGGGTAGAGAATGTATGGCACAGTTATTACTAGATTCATTTACAATTGACAGCACGGTCATTAGTACATTCATCAAAAGAGCACTGAAGCCGTTGGGCTAATATTTCCTGTGACGAATTAAATTCCACGGTTTTTCTAGTATAATCAGCGCATGCGCCAGTTATGGCTGGAGATGCTTTCATTTCCTAGTACGTTAGTAGGAACATTCACCAACAGAGCATTGCAGCCACGGGATTAACCTCTCCAGTGGTTGTCTATACACCATTGCAGTTCTAGAATGCCAAAAGTCTGACAAATTACTGCTAGAGATATAAAAGATTGACGAAATAGCAATGAGCACAGTCATCATCACAGTTATTTAGCAGTGGGACAAATTCGTCTTCTGAAAATTTACGTTTAACAGCAACCATAGAATAATCAATATATGGTACCGATGTGGCTAGAGAAATTTGCAAATCATAGTACGGTTCTTAGTACATGCATGAACGGGGAAATGTAGACGTCGTATTACCCTGATCAATGGTTATGTAAATGCTACAGCAATTCTAGAATGCCAAAGAGTGGTCAGATACAGCTCGAGATATTAACAATTGACAACACAGTACTGACCACAACCATCATCTCAGTACTGTAGCGGTTGGACTCCTTTGTCCACTGGTGATGTAAGTTGCGAAGCAATTTTAGAGTAATCAACGAATAGTTCGACTATGGCCAGAGATACTTACGGTTGACATTAAGATACGTAGTACATACATCTACAAACCACAGTAGCTATTGGACTAATCTGTTCACTTATGACTTACATTGCACAGCAATCCTAGAATGATAATGCTGACATGGTTAGAGATATTTGCAATTGTGCGTACGGTACACAGTACGTATACCAGCAGAGCACTGTAGCTGTCGGATTAATCTGTTCACTGAAGGTACATATACTTCAGCAATTCCCGAATGAAAAAGACTGAGGTTTATTATCCCTCAGATATAAACAGTTGACGTCACTGCACTGAGTACAGCCGTCCCCTCAGTACTGTAGCAGTTGGATTACCTTGTCCACTGGTGATGTAAACTCCAAAGCATTTACAGAACAGTCAACGAATTGCGCGGTTATGGTTAGAGATGTATACGATTGGCTGATGATGTGAATACCAATGTAAGTTTGGAGTAGTCAATGTATAGCACGGTTATGGCTAGAGATATTTACAATTGATATTCCGGTTCTTACTAGACACATCTGCAGAGCACTGTAGCCGCTGGATTGATCTTCTCAATGATGAGTTACACTGTATAGCAATTCTAGAATGACAGTGGATAGCTCCGTTTTATCTCGTGATATTTACAACCTTCAACTCAGTACTGCGCACAGCCTTCACCATAGTACTATATCCGGTGGATGAATTAGATCACTGATGTTCTAATGTCCGCACTCGTTCCAGAATAACCAATGTATACATCAGTAATGGCTAGAGTTAGTACAGTAAACAGTACCCAGTACGGTAGTTGAAGCATACATCAATAGAGCCCTGTTGCCGTTGAATGAACTTGTCCACTGATCATGTAAATTCCAAGGCGTTTCTATAGTGATCGATGTATTGTACTGCCATGGTTAGAGATATTTACCATTCACAGTATGGCAGTTGGTGGATTCGCCAGTGGAGCACAGTAGCCGTTGTATTAATGTAATCCATCATGATTTGAAATGCGCAGAGTTTCATGAATATCCAACCTATGCATCCCTTATGACTAGAGGTATATACAATTCCAGTACGGTATTTGGGACATCCACCAGTAGTGCAACGTAGACGTTGGATTATTCAGTTCGGTTATGGCTGAGTTCTATTGCAATTCTGGAATGACGAAAGGCTGACCCATTATCGCACTATTAACAAGTGAGGAAGCGGTACTGAGAACCGCCGTCATCGCTATGCAATAGCCGTTGCATTAATTTGTTCTCTGATGATGAAAACTCCAAAGCAATTCTGGAACAACCAATGTATATTACGGTTATGGTTATGGATATCTATAGTTGAAAATACGGTACATAGTACATCCACGAAAAGTGCGCTGTAGCCGTCGGATTATTTTGTTCAATGATGACATCGTTTCTATAGCAATTGTAGAATAACGAAAAGAAGATCCATTATCCCTCGAGAAATTTACTATTGACAACGGGGTAGTGAGTACTGCCATCATCAGAGTACGGTAGCAGTTTGATCAGATTGTTCACTGGAGATGTACATACCAAAGCAGTTCTGTAAAAACCACCGTAGGGTACAGTTATTTCTAGAGATATCTACAATTGACTGTAACGTACGTATTACATTCGCCAACAGAGCCCTGTAGCTGTTGGAATAATATATCCACTGGTGGTCCAGATTCTGTAGCAGTTCTAGGATTACAAGTTGCAGATCCACCATATCACCTGACATTAAAAATTGACATATCTGTAATAAGTGCAGCCATCATCATAGTATCGTAGGAGATGTATTAACTTGTTCATTGATGATGTAAATTCCACAGCCATTCTAGAATAATCAATTCGTGTCACGGCTATATCTACAGATATCTAAAGCTGCGAGTGCGGTACGTGGTACATACACCGACGGAGCAATGTCGCTGTTGGATTAATCTGTTCACTTCCTATTTATATCCTACAGCAATCCTTGAACGAAAGAAGGGAGATGCATTATGCCTCTGGAGATCTGCAATAGACAACACAGTACAGAATACAGCCATCAAAACGGTAATGCTGCCGACGAACTAATTTGTTGAATGATGATGTAAATTACACAGTCATTCTAGAATAATGAATGCATAGTACGGTTATGGCCAGAGATATTTGAAATTGATATCACGGTACTTAGTACTTCCAATAGGAGAACACTGCAGCCATTGGATTTTAGCACTTCAATCATGATTTATGTTCTGTAGCAACTCTAGGATGACAAATTGAAGATCCACGGTATCGCTAGGAATTAATATTTGGGATAGCAGGAATTCCTACAGTCATCATAAGAGTAACGTAAGAGATGGATTAATTTGCTCACTGTCGATACAAATTCCGCAGCAATTCTAGCAGGATCAGTGAGTACTACGGGAATTTCTAGCGATATTTACAATTAACGGTACGGTATTTGTTGTATCTACCATCAGAGCACTGTTGCCGTTGTACTAATCTGTTCACTGATGATATATATTCTATTGCAAACCTATAATGAAAATGGACGGATCGGTTATTCCTCCAGGTATAAACAATTGACAACACACTCCCGAATGCAGCTGTCATCACAGTACTGAGTAGAGCCGTCATCACGGCACCATAGCAGATGGACTACTTTGTTCAACGGTGATGTAAATACTGAAGAAACTATGGCATAGTCAATGCTTGTACGGGTATGTCCAGAGATATTTGCAGCTGACAGTAACGTACGTATTACATACTCTAGGAGATCACTGTAGCCTTTGGCTTTTCTGTTCAGTGATTATTTACATTCTACAGCAATTGGAGAATGAATTAAGACAGGTCCATTATCTATCCCGATATAAACGATTGACAGCACATTACTGTGTACAGCCATCATCAATGTTCTGTATTCGTGGGATTAATTTGTTCGTTGACCATTTAAGCTCCTCCGGCATTCTGACATAATCAATGCGTCGCTCGCATGTGGCTGGAGACTTCCGCAGCTGAGGGTACGGTTCATAGTACATCAACAGTCATGGCATTGTAGCCGATAGAGTGATCTGTTCTATGTAGACATTGATTCTATAGCAACTATAGAATGAAAACGACTCATCTATTATCCCCCGGGACGTTAAAAATTGACATCACAATACACTTGCAGTTGGATTACTTTGTTCACTGGTGTTGATAATTCAAACCAATTCGAGGATAATCAATGTATGGTACGGGCATGTATAGAGATATTTACAGTTGACCGCGCGGTATTTAATGCATACACCAATAGGGGGCTGCAGCTGTTGAATTAGTCTGTTCACTGATAATTTATATTCCACAGCAATTCTAGAGTGAGGTAAGGCCGATACTTTATCCTTCGAGATACAGACATCTTTTCAAGACCGTACTGAGTGCAGCAATCATCAAAGTTCATTGGCAGTTAGATTACCTTCTTTACAGGTGATCTAAATTCCAAAGCAATTCTAGATTCATTAACGTATAGAACGGTTATAGCTTAAGATACCTAAAAGTGACAGTACGGTGCGTAGTACATACACCAGCAGTGCACTGTTTCCGTCTGATTAATCTGCTCAGTGAAGATTTATACTGCGCAGCAATTCTAGAATGTAAAAGGACAGGTCCATTATCTATTTTGATATGAACTATTGACAACATATTTATGATATAGCCGTCTTCACAGCTGTGTAGTCGTTGTATTAATTTGCTCGTCGATCATTTAAATACCAATATAATTCTAGAATAATCAATGTACGATACGGTTATGGCTAGGGATATTCACATTTGGTAGTACGGTACCTAGTACATTTACCAGCAGAGCTGGTTTAGGGTAGTGAATGTATGGCACAGCAATTGCTAGATGCATTTGCACTTAACAGTACTGTCCTTAGTTCCTTCATCGAAGGAGCACTGCAGCCGTTGGGTTAACATGTTCAGTGATGATTTAAATTCCGCAGCTTCTTTAGTACAATCAGCGTATACGTCAGTTATGGCTCGAGATGTTTTCCATTCCCAATACGGTACTAGGTACATCAACCAATAGGTCACTGCAGTCACGAGATTAATCTGTTCAGTGATTATCTATATACCATTGCAACTCTAGAATGCCAAAGGTCTGACACATTATAGTTGGAGACATTAAAGGTTGACGAAATTGTACAGAGTACAGTCATCATCGCAGTACTTTAGCCGTGGACAAATACGTTTTCTGAAAATTTACGTTAAACAGCAACCACAGAATAACCAATATATGGTACTGTTTTGGCTGGAGAAATTTACAAATCATAGTACGTTTCATAGTACATGCATGAACGGAAAAATGTAGCCGTTGTATTATCCTGCTGAGTGATGATGTGAATACCACAGCAATTCTAGAATGCCAAAAGATAGATCAGTTACAGCTCGACATTTTGACAATTGACAACACAGTACTGAGTACAACCATCACCTCTGTACTGTAGCGGTTGGAATCCTTTGTCCACTGGTGATGTAAATTCCAAGCAATTTTAGAGTAATCAACCAATTGTTCGTTTATAGCTACAGTCACATACGATTGACATTACAATACGTAGTACGTACATCCACAAACCTCCGTAGCTATTGGATTAATCTGTTCAATGATGACTTATATTCTACAGCTACTCTAGAATGATAATGCTGACATGATTGGAGATATTTGCAACTCAGGGTACGGTACATAGTACGTTCACCAACAGAGCACAGTAGCTGTCGGATTAATCTGTTCGCTGATGGTTCATATTCTACAGTAATTCTCGAATAAAAAAACAGAGGTCGATTATCCCTCAGATTTAAACAGTTGACGTCACTGTACTGAGTATAGCCATCCCATCAGTACTGTAGCAGTTGGATTACTTTGTCCACTGGTGATGTAAGCTACAAAGCAACTATAGAACAGTCGAGGCAATGCGCGGGTATGGTTAGAGATGTATACGATTGGCAGTGCTGTACGCAGTACATCCACCAAATGTCTACGGTAGCCGGTGGATTGTGTTGCCAGGGATGGCTTATATTTTCTAGCAATTCTACAGCTACTAGGGACAGATCCGCTACATATCATGGCATTAACTATTGACATAGCAGGAGAGAGTACAGCCTTCATAAGGGTAATGTATTCTTCGGAATTATTTGTATATTCATGATGAAAATTCTACAGCAATTCTAGAATAGCCCATGTATAATACAGATATGATTAGAGATATATGCAGCTGAGAGTACGGTTCATAGTATATACCCCAACAGAGCACTGTATCTGTTGGGTTCACATGTTCACTGATGGCTCACATTCTACAGTAATTCTAGAATGAAAAGGACAGGTCCATTATCCCTCGAGACATAAACAGTTGACAGCAGAGTACTGAGTACAACAATCATCTCAGTACAGTACACGATGGATTAATTTGTACGCTGATTATTCAAGTTCCACTGCCATTCCGGCAAAATCATTGCGTAGTACGCTTGAGGCTAGGGATATTTGCAATTCACGTAACGGTACTTAGTACCACCATCAGCAGAGTGCAGATGCCGTTGTGTTAACCTGTTCAATGATGATTTAGGTATTATAGCAATTATAGGATGACAAATGACGGGTTCATTATTCCTCGAGATATTAGCAAATGGCAACAGGGTACAGAGTAACGTCATGATGAAGGTACTGTAGCCGAAGTATTAACTTGTTCGCTGATGATCTATATTCTACTGCAATTCAAGTATAGGAAAAGACAGATCCATTATCCCCTGAGATTTGAACAATTGATAACACAGCATTGAGTATTGCCATCATGACAGTACTGTGGCAGGAGAATTACTTTTGTCCACTGCTCTTGTAGATTCCAAAGCAATACTAGCATAATCTACGAATAGTGCGGTTATAGCTAGAGATAGTTACAGATGACATTACGGTACGTAGTACATATACCAACAATGCATTGCAGCAGTTGGATTAATCTGTTCTCTGATGACGTGAACTCTACTGAAGTTCTAGGATGAACAATGCTGGTCCATTATCCGACGAGATATAAGCAATGGAAAATGCAGTACTGCGTACTGCCATCACCTGAGTGCTGTATCAGTTGGATTAATCTCATCGGGGATGGTTTATATTCCACAGTAGCTGCAGCACAATCAATGTATGCATCATATCTGGCTATTGATACTTACAATTCCCGGTATGGTAGTTGGTACACCAACCAATGGAGCTCGGTATCCGTCGGATTGATTTGATCAGTGAAGACTTAAACTCCACAGTGTTTATAGATTAACCAATGTGCCCAACCGGTAAGGCTAGATATATTAACAATTCACATTACGATTGCCGGTACATCCACCACCAGAGTACTGAAGCAGTTGGATTGACCTGCATTCAATAGTGATCTATTATCAATGGCAATTTTAGTATGACCAAAGAGAGACCCATTATAGCTCGGGGCAACAGCTGTTGACATAACAGTACTGCGTACGGCAATCATCACAGTGCTGCAGCCGTTAGATTAATCTGTTCACGGATGACTTAAGTTCAACAGATGGTATATAATAATCAATGTGTACATCAGTAATCGACAGTGATACCTCCAGTTCCCAGTACGGCATGTAGTAGGTCAATCAGCGGAGCACTGTAGCCTTTAGAAAAACCTGTACAGTGACGATTAAGTTTCTGTAGCAATTATAGAATGACAAAGGACAAATCCGTCATAGCTAAAGTTAATTGCAATTGACGCAACTGTACTGAAATCAGCCATCATCACAGTACTTTAGCCGTTGGACTAATTTGTCAACTGATATTTGAATCTAACCGCAACTCCCGAATAATCAATGTATAGTACGGTTACCGCTGGAGAAATTTACAATTGACAGCACGGTACTCAGTACATCCATCAACAGTGCACTGTAAACGTTGGATTCGCAATTTCGACGACGATTTAGATTTTACAGCAATTCTAGGATGACAAAGGCAGATCCGTTGTAGCTAGAGCAATTAACAATTGACGAAAGGGTGCTTAACACAGCCATCATCAGTGTTCTTTGGCCGTTGGAATAATTTCTTCACTGATAATATGAATTGAGCATCAATTCTAGAATATTCAATATATGGTTATGTTACGGCTAGGGACATTTTCAATTGACAGTACTGTACCGAGAACATGCTTCTACAGTGCCCTGGAACCATTGGATTAACCTGTTAAGTAATGACATAAATTACATAGCAATTCTAGAAAAATAAGAGACATATTAGTCATAGCTCGAGATATTAACAATTGACATAACAGTTCCGAGTACTGCCATCATCACGGTACTGAAGATGTTGTATTAATCTGTTCACTGATGATTTAGTTTCCGCAGTAGTGCTAGGATAGTCAATGTATACATCAGTTATGGATACATTTATTTACAATTCCCAGGACGGTACTTGGTATATCCACCAGTAAAGCACTGGTGTCGTTGGAGTAATCTGTTCGGTGATGCTTTAAATCCTACTTCAATCCTAGAATGACAAGGAACTGTACCATAACCGCGCGAGACCTTATCAATTGGCGAAACTATGTTGAGTACAGCAATTATTGCGTTACTTTAGCTGTTGCATTAATGTGTACAATGATTATTTCAGTTTGACGGGAATTCTAGAGGAGTTAATATACACTACGGATGTGGCTAGACATTTTTGCAATTTACAGCACGTTTCTTCGTACATCCATCAACAGAGCGCTGTAGAATTGGATTACTCTGTTCATCGATGACTTTGACTCCACAGTAGTTTTAGGATAAACAATGCATAGATATGTTATGGCTAGATATATGTACAAATGAAAGTTCGGATCCTTAGTACATCAATTAACAGAGCACTGTAGCCGTTGGATTAATCTGTTCGGTGCGTTTGTGAGAGCAGACGTTTACAATTGATAGATCGGTACTTACTACATCCATCAACAGAGCACTGTAGCCGTCAAATAAGGCTGCTCAATGTTGATGTAGATTCTATAGCAATTCCATTATGACAAAAGGAAGATCCGTTATAGCACGGCGTATTAGCAATTGATAATACTGCGCAGTGTACAGCCATCACAACCTTCTGCAGCCGTTTTATTAATCTATTCACTTATGATTTAAATTCCACTGTAGCTCTAGTATAATCAATGCATGCATCAGTTATGGCTAGAGATATTCTGCAAATCCCAGTGCCGTAGTTACTTTAAACACCTATAGAGCGCTGTAGCCACTGGATTAATGTGTGGAGTGATGATTTAAAATCTATTCCAATTCTAGACTGACAAGGGACTCAGCCATTATCGCTCGAGAACTTAACAATTGACGACGAAGTACTCAGTCCTGATATCACCGTAGTACCTTAGCCGTTGGACGAATTTTTCACTGATCGTTTAATTTTTACTTCAATTCTATACTAATCAATATACAGTACGCATATTACGTACCATATCTTGAATATTCTAGAATTCCGGCTATATTTACATTGTCAGTGAAGAAGATAGTCCAACGGCTATTGCACTGTGATGATGGCTCTGCTCAGTACTCTTATGACAATTGTTAATATCCCGGGCTGTAACGGATCTGTGTTTTTTTATTCTAGAATTGCTATAGAACATATATCATCATAGAACACTTCCGTCCAACGAATACTGTGCTCTGTTGATAGATGTGATAAGGGCACCTCTGTCCACTGTAAAGACATCTAGCCACAACCGTGCTATAAATTGGTAATCCAAAACGTGCATTGGAATTTTATCCATCTCCGAAGAGATTAGTACAACGACCACAGTGCTCTATCCGTGGATCCAGCAAGTACCGTATAGGGAAATGAAAATATCTCCAGCAATTTCTGATGTATACGTTTATCAATCCAGAACTGCAGTGTAACGTATGTGAGAAGTGTACAAATTAACCCAACGGCTACAATAACGTGATGATGATTGTACTCAGTACTGTGCTTTCAGTTGCTAATATCTCGAGCGATATTAGGTTAGTCCATTGTCATTCTAGAATTGCAAAAGAATATATAACATTTCTGAACAGATTAATCCACCGGCTACATTGTTGCATTGGTGAATGTACCAGTCACCGTACCGGGAACTGTAAAAATCTCTAGCCATGGCGGTACCATGTAGTGATTATTTCTGAATTGCTGTTAAACCTAAACTCTCAGGGAACGGTTTAGTCCAACGGCTGAAATAATGTGATGATGCCTGCACTCATTACTGTTTCGTCAATGGTTAATGTCTCGAGCAACATCGCGTCAGTTCTTTCTCAATCTAGAATTGCATTGGAATTTAGATCATCATTAAATAGGTGAATACAGCAGCATCCGTGCACTGTAAATGAACATACTGGGAACCGTACTGTCAATAGCAAATATCTGTAGCCATAACCGTCCTATAAATTTCTTATTCCAGAATTGCTTTGGAATTTACATCGTCAGCGAACAAATTTATCCAACGACTATGGTGCCCAATAGTTAGATGCATCAAATATCGTACTGGGGACCATATATATCTCCATCCATAGCTGGTGTATGTATTGATTATTCCCAAGCTACTGTGGAATTTATGTCGCCAGTGATCCATTTAATCCAATGGCTGCAGTACTGTGATGATGACTGTGCTTAATACTCTGGTGTCAGTTGTTAATTTCTCGAGCTATATAGGATAAGGCTTTTGTCACTCCAGAATTGCAATAGTATATATTTCTTCACTGACCTCATGAATACAGCGGCTACAGTGTGCTATTGGTGGCTGCAGCTATTTCCGTAAGGGGCACTGTAAACGTCTCCAGCTATAAGAGACGTATCCATTGATTATTCTAGAACTCCTGCGGAACACAAGTCTTCATTGAGCAGATTAATCCAAGGGCTACAGCGCTCCCCTGGTGGATGCACCACTTACCGTACAGGGAAATGTATATATCTCAAGACATAACTGACGCATACATTGATTATTGCAGATATTCTGTGGAATTCAAATCATCAGTGAACAGCTTAATCCTACTACCACTGTAATGTGATGATGGTTGTACATAGCATTATACTGGTACTTGGTATCGTCTCGGGTGAAGGTATTGTAGGAATTTTATTTATAATGGCAGAAAAATGCTCGGTGGTATGGAATAAAACTAATTTATTGATAACCAACTTACTCGAATCTTACGGCTATTGCACTCACTGTCTCTCAAAGATCTACCCGAAGAACTGCTCGACATACGTACCCAATCAAACCAAAACTAAGTACAACGTGCTGCGACCTACTCCTCCATACTGCTCCATACTCCACCACACTGCACTCTTCGTGCCCTCGCATCCCTATTTATACCATATACTCCGTACTCCTTCATGCACATGATCTCCTTCCCAATCACCCATCACCACGCACCCTTCGTTGCCTCGCATTCAGTGGGTCGCGTACTCTAAACACTCGGATGCATTCCAGGAGACACTCTTCGCTTGAAACCGATATATTCATAAATGTCCCGCTCACACGATCCATGCGTACTGTCACTCACCCTTCCGCACGCACTCCAGATAATACCTCGGACGCTCGTGTCAAACCTGAGACTTCCGTCCGTTGCCATTTATATACGGAGAATTATTCAAGCGTTCCCTCGCGCTTTACGGACACACCTAGGAAGAGACAATGGAAATACCATTCCTACACCCAGCCGCTCCTGCAAATGATATCTGACCTTATATATCGCGATTCGTCACTCGTACAATCACTCCAGCTGTCGAGGATGCTCATACACGCTCCATGTATAGAACAATTTCATCTGGTCTTCTGCCGTACTTTAAGAAAGAAGGCATTTTCCAATTTTTCTGCCAAGCTGACACTGTCGTAGACGCCCGACTTGGTCGGAGACGGCCACGGTCAAGGACCGTACTGCACCTCTGGCCGTCGTTGTACCGACATCCCCTCGGGGTGCTGATACCTCTTCCAGTGCGTCTCCTCCTCGTCATCACCCTCGTCCACGTCCTTCTCTTTGTCCCTATGTTCGTCTTCGCTGTGGCTCATTCCCGTCGCCCGCACCATCGCCCTCCTCCAAATCTTCGCCCTCGCCCCCAGCCGCGCTTCCTTCGTCCTTGGCCTCGTCCTTGTCCTCGTGATATTCACTCTCGCCTTCGTTCTCGTTTTCGTTCTCGTTCTCGCTCTCGCCTTCATCCTCGTCTTCATTATCGTCTCCGTTCTCGTCTTCATTCTTGACTTCGTTCTCGTCTTCGTCCTCGTCTTTGTTCTCGTCCTCACTTTCCTCTTCATTCTGGTCTAAGTTCTCGTCTTCGCTCTCGCCATCGTTCTCGTCTTCATTCTCGTGTTCATTCTGGTCTTCATTCTCTTCTTCACTTTCGTCTTCGTTCTTGCCTTCGTCTTCGTCTTCGTTCCCGAAACCATTTTCGTCGACATACTCGTCCTCGTCCTCGTCTTCGTTCTCATCTTCACCGTCGTTCGTACCATCGGTCTTTCCATTGACCACATTGTTGCTCTTCCCGTCGCTCGCGTCATCGTTCCTTTCGTCATCGCTTGTTTTGCCGGAAGCACATCCTGTATCTCCTCGTCGTCGCTTGCTTGCAGCAGCCCGCTCAATCCTGCCTTCTTAATCTGGACAGCGTCGGCCTCCTGGTTCACTGCAAGACAGGAACCCAAATATTTCTCACCTTTCTCGGTTTCCACGTCATATAGTTCTTTCCCTTCGCTCGCCCTCGCGCGCTCGCGAACTGCGTGGACACTCGGGCCAGCGCCATCTCCATGATGATGGTCGGCATGGTCCTCTCTCCTTTTATCGGGTACGGGTTCTCCTCCTGGTCGTTCAGTCAGGCCTTCAGAATACACGTCGTTTTCCAGTCCCGATCCGTACCGTAACAATTTCCTTCCATTAGGGACGAATGACCAGTCCATATGGTTTGCGTAGAATTCAGTTGTTCCCCGTCCCTTCACGCCACGTACGCCAACGGCCAGATGTCGGGATTCACGGACCCTCCGCTGCCAATGGACGACACTGTTGCGCTCGGCGGAGGATGATCACTGATATGCGGGGTGCTCAGTTCCCTCTGGTTGAACAGGCACCCCGGTGTTTCTGGATCAGTACCAGATCGCTACTCGCAGCAGTCGCTCTCTGTTCCGCCTTGAACCACGGTCGACGCCCTGCTGTTACCCATAAGGTCCCTCCTGTGCACGGGTCGCACCACATCCGCGCTTGGTCTTGTGCCCGCATCCATTGAGCCTACCTGACCTCTCTCGTACACGCACTTCCGTCTGCTGTTGTCATCCTCGCCTTCTTCCTCACCATCGTGCTCATGCTTGTCCTCACCTACGTGCATACCTTCGTGCTCAACCTCGTGCTCATCTTCATCCACATCTGCGTTCATATCTGCGACTGCATCTTCGTCGCCAACTTCGTCCACAAATCCGCCTACAAGTCCATCTACATCTTCGTTTCCAGCTTCGCCTCAAGCTATGTATCCAGCTTTGCCTCCAGCTTCGTCTCCAGCTTCGTCTCCAGTTTCGTCTCCGGCTTCGTCTCCAGCTACGTCTCCATCTTCGTCTCCTGGTCCGCCTCCATCATCGTACCCAGCCATGTCTCCAGCTTTGTATCCAGCTTCGTCTACATCTTCGTCTCCATCTTTGTCTCCAACATCGTCTTTGCTATGTGCTGTTACAAACGCACGTGCCACTTCTGACATAAGCTTGCTCCTAAATTCTTGCCACGATACACCCATGCCTGCATATCGATTGAAAATTTCTGCGGTTCATCGAAGTAGCCTTCTAGCGTAACAGGCCCTTTGCTTATCGCAACATTTGCAATCCTCCGCAATTTCATCGAAGTCACAAAGCCACACAATTTCATCTTCTGCCCCTTCGCCGTCAAATGTATATATGCTTTCTTCCATTTCCCCTAATGTTGGGATATAGCTCGAAAGTCTTCTTCCTCGTGACATGTCCCTGTCCGCGGGGGGGGGGCTGTGCGTGTTCGTTCACGGGCTGGCACGGTTGACAACGGAACCTTCTCCGTAGATCCCCGTTTAGACCATCGGCCGTCATGGCGATAAGGTCGGGCTCGATTCATACCACTCCCAGGCTCTACCAAAAAGACGAGGCACGATTAAGTACTTGTACGACTCCGGCGGCAGCGTGCATGTGCTTTGGGGAGAACGCGCCAGAATCTACGGACGGTCGTTCTGATTTCTCCTTCCATTGAAATGGTCCAAAATATTGGCGACTGTCGTAATTCTAACATTCACCGCTCCTGTTTCTTCGCTGCTGAATGATCATGAGCACGCTGGAACAAATGTTGCTCCTATCTTCGGCACTGCAGCTACTAACGCCTTCGTTAGAGCTTCTCGGATCGTCTTCTGAAAATCTTTCGCTTCCCAGGAACACGGATTGCAGCTCCTCGCAATCTCCCCAATATCAAGGTTGTCCATGGTTTGCTGGCTGTTTATTGCTTCCAATAACATTGTTGCCAGTTATATCTTCTTTGCACCGCTTTAATCCAAAGAATTCCTTCTTGCAGGCTTTATCTCGCCTGAGCCACCAATTTATGTAGGAATTTTATTTATTAAGGCAGCAAAAGTTCGGTGCTGCCGAATAGGACTAATTTATTGATAACGAACTTATTCTAGGCTTACGATCATTGCACACACCACCTCTCAAAGAACTACTCGAGGAACTGCCCGAAAGACGTGCTCAAAAATGCCACAACATAACACAGTATACTGCAACATAATCTAACGTACTGCACCATACTCCATCAAACTGCACGCTTTGCCACCTCGCATCCCTATTTAAACCCCATACTCCATCCTCTTTCTTGCCCGTGCTATCTTTCCCATTCACGGTTTCCCAAACACTCTTCGATGCCTCGCACTCAGTGGGCCGCGTACTCTAAACACTCAAATGTATTCCTGGAGACACTCTTCACTCGTAACCTTCACATTCATAAACGTCCCGTTCGCACGATCCTTGAGGAGGGTCACTCATCCTCCTGCACACACTTCAGATAATACCCCGGACGCTCGAGTCAAGCACGAGACGCCAGTTTATCGCTATTTATTTACGGAGAAGTGCCCAAGCATTCCCTCGCAATTGACAGACGTGCCCAGGAATAGATAAAGGAACACCATTCCTACAATGTACCTCTCCTTTGCCATTCTATTACTTACATTTGACATAAATCATCGGTGAACAGGTAAGTGAAATGTTTACCGTGCTCAATTGGTAGATATACTAAGTACCTTGTTGTCAGCTGTAAATATCACTAAACATAACCGCCCTGTGCATTGATCAATCTAGAATTGCGGTGCAACATTCATCGTCAGTGAACAAATTAACACGATGGCAACAGTGCTCTGTTGGTGGATGTTGTATGTAACGTACGTTGTGTTGTCGAAATTTCTAGACATAACTGATACAAGCTCTGTTGGTGGACGTTGTATGTAACGTACGTTGTGTTGTCGAAATTTCTAGACATAACTAATACAACTATTGATTATTCTAAGATTCCTGAGGAAGCTAGGTCATCAGTGAACAAGTTAAAACGACAGACACATTATTTCGAAGAAGGCTATACTCATTGTCGTTTTGTCAATTGTTATTACCCCATGGGACGATGCATCTCCCTTTTGTAACCCTTGAACAGCTATAGAACATGTATCTTCAGTGACCTCATTATTCAAACGTGTACAGAGCAATGTAGGTGGGTATACTCTGTATTGTATTTACATACATCAAAGTCGCCACCGATAATTTCTTTATGCATTGAATATTCTACAACTGCTGAAGAATTTAGTTGATCATCGAACAGATTAGTTCAATGCTTAAAATTTTGTGTAAATGGCTACACTGAGTACGGTATTGTCAACTGACTATGCCACCACAGATGAATGATCCATGCTTTGATCACTTCATAGTTGCTGCACAGTTTGAAACATCAGTGAACCTACTAGTCCAACGCCTATTGTGCTCTGTTGGTGGACATACTAAGTACCGTACTGACAGTTGCAAATATTTTTGGCCATAAATAACACACACAATGTCTATTCTACTATTGCCGTGGAACAGTAATCCTCTGGGAACATATTAGTGCAACGGCTACAGTGCTCTATTAGTGCACGTAGCAAGTACCGCAGTCACGTTTGTTAGAGTGTGTGGCCACAGTTGACATATGAGTTGATAATTCTAGAATTCATGTGAAATTTATGGACTCAGTTATCAAATTAACGCAACGGCTATAGAACTGTGGTGATGGCAGTACTCAGAGACGTTATGGCAATTGCTGGTACCTTTGGCTGTTACGCATCCCTCTTTTGCATCCTAGAGCAGCTATAGAATATACATCAACTTTGAACAGGCTTTTTCAACGGCTACATGGCTCTGTTGTGGATGTGCGAAATAATGTACTGTCAACTCCAGAAATCTGTATCTATAACAGTACTGCACATTGGTTATTCTAGAAATGCCGTTAAAATTGTATTATCAGTGAACAAATTAGCCCAACTGTTAAAGCACTGTGATCGTGGCTGAACTCAGGACCCTTTCGTCAGTTGCAAATGTTTCCGGCGATAATGGGTTAGTCACTTGCCATTCGAGAATTGCAGTGGACCTTATATGATAAGCGATCTGATAAATCCAACGGCTGCGGAACTGTAATGATTCCAGTATTCAATGCCGTTATGGCAATTGCTAATACCTTGACCTGCAACGGATATGTCGTTTGTCATCCTAATGTTGCTATAGTATATACATCGTCATAGAAAACGTCTTCCAACAGTTACAGTGCTCTGATGATGGATATACTAAGTTCCGTACTGTCAGTTGTAAATGTCTTCAGCCATGACCGTACAATGCATTGATTTTTCTTGAATTGCAGTTAAATTTTAGATTCGGGTGTACAAATTCGTACAACGTACAAGGTGCTGTGGTGATTGCTGTACACAGTAGTGTTTCGTCAATTGTTAATATCTCGAGCGATAATGAGCCAGCCCTTTGTCATTCTATAGCACCAGTATGATATAGATCATCACTAAGCAGAATAGTACAATGGCTGAAATGCTCTCTTGGTGGACGCACCAACTACCGTACTGGGTGTTGCAAATATCTAAGCAAACAAGCGATGTATGAATTGCTTACCCTGGAACTACCGTGTTACATAAATCATCACTAAAATGGTTAATGCATCGGCTCGAGTACTAGCATGATGGCTGTACTTAGAACTGTGTTGTCAGCTATTAATACTTCGTGCGGTAATGGATAAGTCCTTTGTCATTCAATAGTTGCTATATGACCTGCATTATCATTGAAGATGTTTATTCAAAGGATACAGCGCTATGTTGCTGCCTATACTCAGTACAGTACTGCCATGTGTAGATACCTCTAGACATTACCATACTATAGATTGGTTACTCTAGAATTGCTGTTAAAATTAAGTTATCAGTGAGCTAGTCAGTTCAAAGGCGAATTTACTGTGATGATGACTGTACACAGTACGGTTTCGTCAATTTTATAATATCTCGGGCGATAATGGGTTAGTCCATTGTCAATTTATAATTACAATTGAATATAAAACGTCACTGTACGGAATAATACAATGGCTAAGATAATCTACTGGTGTTTGTGCCGCCTACCGTACAGGGAATTGTAACTACCCCTAGGCGTAACAGTCGCATACATTGATAATTCTAGAAATACGACGGAATATAAATCGCCACTGAGAAGGTTAATCCAACGCCTACTGCGCTGCATTGGATAGTGCGCCAACTATCGTACTGGCAATTATAAATATCTTTATATATATCTGATATGCACATTGATTTTTCTATATGCACTAAGGTACATAAACCTTCAGTTATCAAATTAATGCATGGACAACAGTACTGTGACGATGGATCTACATAGCTCTGTAGTGTCAATCGTCAATGTCCAGAGCTGTAACGGATGTGTCTTTTATTAATCAAGAATTGCTATAAAATTTATATCATCAATGAGCTAGAAAATACTACGGCCACAGTGCACTGTTTGTGGGTGTACAAGGAACGTAGTGTCATTTGTAAGTATCTGCAGCCACAAATATACTATATATTGATTACTCTATAATTGCTGCTAAGTTTATCTTATCAGTGAACAAATTAGTCAACGTCAAAAGAGCACTGATGATGGTTGTGCACATTACTGTCTCTTCAATTGTAAATCTATGGAGCTATGACGGATCTGTTCCTTGTCATTCTAGAATATCTATACAATCTACATCCCCATTGAACAGGTAAACCTAAAATCCTAACGGCTGCAGTGCACTGATGATGTTCCATGCACCGTTCTACCATTTGTAAATATATCCAGCGGTAACCGTACAAAGTATTGATTATTCTAGAATTGCAGTTAAGGCTAAATTGTTTGTGAACTTTCTAGCCCACGGTCTAAAGTACTGTGATGATGGCTGTACTCTGTACAGTTTCTTCAATAGTTCATGACTCAAGCGATAATGGCTCAGTCCATTGTCAGTCTATAGCTGCTATAGGATATAAATCATCTCTGGACAGATTAATCCAATGGCTGTAATGCTGTACTGGAGAATGCACTAACTACCGTCCTGGGAATTGGAAATGCCTCTTGGAATAACTGACGTATACATTGATTATTCTAGAACTACTGTGAAAGTTAAGACACCAGTGATCAAATATGTCCAATGCCTACGTCACTGTGATGATGACTGTACCTAGTACTGCGTTGTCAGGTTTTAATACCTCAAGATGTAATGGTTCTGTCCCTTATCACCCTAGGATTGCTATAGAATTTTTATCATCCTTCAATGGGACATTCCGACGTCTACTGTGCTTTCCTGACGGAAGATCTAAACCGCACTGTAAAATATAAATATCTCTGAGCATAATCGTGTAATACGTTGATTACTCTAGACTTGTCTTGGAACATGCATCTTCAGTGAACAAATTAATACAACGGCTACAGTACAGTGGTGCTGGCAGTACTCAGTACTCTTCAGTCACTTGCTAATATATAGAGCGATAACGGCTCTCTCTTTTGCCATTCTAGAATTGCAAAGGGAATGAAATCGTCACTGACCAGAATAAGTAAATGGCTACAGTGATCAGTTGATGGATGTACTTGGTACAGTACTGTCAATTGTAAATATCTCCAGCCGCTACCTTACCGTACAGTGATTATTCTAGAATTTGTTCGAAATTTTCGTCACCAGTGAGAAAAGTAATGCAACTGCTACGGCTATGTGATGGCGGCTGCACTCATTACTGTGCAGTCAATTGTTTATATGTAGAGGGAAAATGGATCTGCGTTTTGTCTTTCTAGGATTGCTATAGAATTTACGTCTTATGGAAACAAAGTAGTACAAGGGATGCAGTACTGCGGTAGTGGCTGTACTTTTCAGTGTGTTGTCAATTGTTAATACTTCGAGCGATAATGTATCTGTCGCATTTCATTCGAGCATTGCTGCAGGATGTAAATCACATTTGAGCAGATTAATCCAACAGATAGAGAGATATGTTGGTGTATCTACCATGTACCCTACTCTCAACTGTATATACCTCTGTTTACAGCCGCATTATACAGAGATTGTTCTGGATTGGCTTTGGAATTTAAATAATAAGTGAAGAAGTTAATTCATCGATTACAGTACAGTGATGATGACGGTCCTCAGTACAGTATTGTCAATTGCCAAATTGTCGAGGCACAATTGAACTGTCTTATTCATTCTGGTATTGCTGTGGAAAATAGTTCGAAGGTGAACTGATGAATTCAGCAGCTACAGTGCTCTGTTGGTATATGTACTAGGTACCGTTCCCTCAGCTGTAGATATCTCTAGACGTAACGGCAATTTGCATTGAACATTCTATAATGGCCGTGTAATTAAATAATCAATAAGCAAGTTATTCCAACGGCGACAGTAATTTAATTGTGGCTGAACTCAGTACTGCGTTGTCAGTTGTTAATATTTCCACCCATGACGCATATGTCCGTTGTCATTATAGAATTGCTATATAATCGAAATCATCATTTAACATGTAAATTCATCGGCTACTGTTCTCTGTTGATGGACGTACTAAGTACAGTACTGTTAACTGTAAATATCGGTAGCCATAACCGTAAAATGCAATCATTATTCTAGAATTGCTTTTAAACATAAACTATAAGCGAATAAACTATTCCAACGGCTAAAGGTCTGTGATGATCACTGCACTGACAACTGTTCCGTCAATTGTTAACGTCTCGAGCTATAATATGTCAGACTACAGTCACTCCAAAATTGCAATAGAATATATGTCGCCACTCAACTGGTTAGACCAACGGCTACAGTGCTCCATTGGTGCACGTTTCTTCTACCGTACTGGGAATTGTTTATATCTCTAGCAATAACTGATTTATACATTGATTATACTGAAACACTGTGGAATTAAGAACATCAGTGTACAGAATAATCCAACGGCTGAGGTTTTGTGACTACGATAGGACTCAGTACTCGTATGTCAGATGTTAATATCTCGAGCAACAACAGATGAGCATTTTGTCGTTCCAGAATTGCTATAGAATATACATTATCGTAGAGCAGGTGAATCCAACGTCTACAGTGCTCTCTGCATGGATGTACTACGTACCGTACTGTCATTTTTCAATATTTCTAGAGGTAATGGTCCTAGATATTGACTAATCTAGAATTGCTGTTAAACTTAAATTAGCAGTGAACAAATTAATGCCACAACTAAAGTATTATTATGGTGGCAGCACTTAGTAATGCTTCGTCAGTTGTTAATGTCTCAAGCGATAACGGATCAGTCCTCTGCCATTCTAGGATTGCAATATGACTTGCACTATCGCTGAAGAGATTAAACGAACGGCCACTGTGCTCCATTGGTGGATGTACTGAGAACCGTACGGTCTATTACAAATACCTCATGTTACAACCGTACCGTGCACTTGTTGTTCTAGAATTGCTGTTAAAGTTAAGTTGTCAGTGAAAAAATTGGACCAATGTCTAAAGTACTGTGATAAGGTATGTGCTCAGTACTGTTTCGTCAATTGTTTCTCTCTCAATCGATAATGGGTCACTCCTTTATCATTCTAGAATCGCAGGAGAACACATATCATCAGTGAACTGATCAATCCAACGACTACTTTTCTATACTTTTGGATGTACAAATGAACGTACTGGGAAATGTTAGTATCTCCAACCATAACCGATGATTGCATTGATTATTCTCGAACTACTGTGGATATCAAATCATGAGCGGGGAGCTTAATCAAACGGCTGCATATCTGTGATGATGGCTGGTTTAAGTACTGTTATGTCAATTGTTATTTTCTAGCGCTGTGACGCGTCTCTCTTTTGCCATCCTAGAATTTCTATAGAGCCTATATCGTCACTGTACATGCTAATCCAACGGCTACAGTGTTCTGCTGATGGATTGACTGTGTACCGTACGAGGAATTGTAAATATCTCTCTCCATAACTGATGTACGCATTGATTCCTCTAGGCCTACCGTGGAATTTATATAACCAGTGAACAAATTAGTCCAACGACAGTACTACTGCTATGATGGTTATACTCAGTACTCGTATGTCAATTGCTAACATCTCGTGATATAACGGATCTGCCTTTAGCCATTCTAGAATTGCGATAGAATCTAGACCATCATTGAAAAGTTAATCCAAAGTCTGCTGAAATCTATTGGTGGATGTACCAGCTACCGTGCTGTGAACTGTCGATATCTCCAGCCATATCTGATGTATTTATTGGTTATTCCAGAACGACTGCGGGATTTGTATCATCACTGGCCAGATTAATCCGAAGGCTACTGTACTGTATTGGTGGATGTACCAAATTCCGTGCTGGGAATTGCAAATACCTGAAGCTATAACTGGTATAAACATAGATTACTCTATAACTACGGTGGATTATAAATATTACAAATACCTCATGTTACAACCGTACCGTGCACTTGTTGTTCTAGAATTGCTGTTAAAGTTAAGTTGTCAGTGAAAAAATTGGACCAATGTCTAAAGTACTGTGATAAGGTATGTGCTCAGTACTGTTTCGTCAATTGTTTCTCTCTCAATCGATAATGGGTCACTCCTTTATCATTCTAGAATCGCAGGAGAACACATATCATCAGTGAACTGATCAATCCAACGACTACTTTTCTATACTTTTGGATGTACAAATGAACGTACTGGGAAATGTTAGTATCTCCAACCATAACCGATGATTGCATTGATTATTCTCGAACTACTGTGGATATCAAATCATGAGCGGGGAGCTTAATCAAACGGCTGCATATCTGTGATGATGGCTGGTTTAAGTACTGTTATGTCAATTGTTATTTTCTAGCGCTGTGACGCGTCTCTCTTTTGCCATCCTAGAATTTCTATAGAGCCTATATCGTCACTGTACATGCTAATCCAACGGCTACAGTGTTCTGCTGATGGATTGACTGTGTACCGTACGAGGAATTGTAAATATCTCTCTCCATAACTGATGTACGCATTGATTCCTCTAGGCCTACCGTGGAATTTATATAACCAGTGAACAAATTAGTCCAACGACAGTACTACTGCTATGATGGTTATACTCAGTACTCGTATGTCAATTGCTAACATCTCGTGATATAACGGATCTGCCTTTAGCCATTCTAGAATTGCGATAGAATCTAGACCATCATTGAAAAGTTAATCCAAAGTCTGCTGAAATCTATTGGTGGATGTACCAGCTACCGTGCTGTGAACTGTCGATATCTCCAGCCATATCTGATGTATTTATTGGTTATTCCAGAACGACTGCGGGATTTGTATCATCACTGGCCAGATTAATCCGAAGGCTACTGTACTGTATTGGTGGATGTACCAAATTCCGTGCTGGGAATTGCAAATACCTGAAGCTATAACTGGTATAAACATAGATTACTCTATAACTACGGTGGATTATAAATCGTCAGTGAGCAGGTTGCTCCAACAGCAACAGTACTGTGATGATGTCTGCCCCCTGCACCCTGTACTGTTATGACAATTGCTATAATCACAAACTTTGACGGATACGTCTTTTGTTACTCTCGAATTGCCATAATATCTACATCATGATTGAAAAGTTCAGCTCAACGACTACAGAGCCCTGTTGATGGATGCACAAAATGTCGTACTGTCAATTCTAAATATCTGCAGCCATAACCGTACTGTACATTTGCTATTATAAAATTGCTGTTAATCTTAAGTTTTCAGTGAGCAAATTAGTCCAATGGCTAAAGTACAGCTATGATGACTGCACTGAGTACAATATCGTCAATTTTTAATGTCTGGAGCGATAATGGGTCTGTACATTGTTATTATATATTGCTCTAAAGTGTGAACCATCACTGGCCAGGTTAATCCTATGGCTAAAGTGCTGTATTTGTGGACGTACCAAATACCGTGCTGGGAATGGCAAAAGTCTCTAGCTATAACTGATGTATACAAGGAATATTCTGGAACTACTGCACAATTTAAGTCGTCAGTGCACAGATTAATCCAGCGACTATGGTATTGTCACGATTTCTGGTTTCAGTACTATTATGTCAGTGATTATTATCTCGAGCTGTGACGCGTCTGTCTCTTGCCATTCTAGAGTTGCTGTGGAATATATATCATCATTGAACAGATCAATCGAATGACTACAGTTCTCTGTTGATAGACGTACTATGAACCGCGCTGCCAGATATGACCGTGTTATACACTGACTGCACTAAACTTGCTTTTGTATTTAAATTGTCACTGAACAGATTAACCCATCATCTACATTACTTTATCGACGGATGTATCAACTACCGTAACGTGAATTATAAATATCAGCAGTCGTGTCTGGTGCATACATTGAGCACTCTAGAGCTGCTGTGGAATATAAATCATCGGCGTTCAGATAAATCCATCATCTCCAGCAATGTAATGATGGCCGTACTCAGTACTGCTATGTCAATTGTTAATACCTTGAGCTATAACGGATATTCTTTCTGTCATTCTACAATTGACAAAGAATACTTAGCATCACAGTACAGGTTTATTCAACGTCTACAATGCTGTGCCGATGGATTCCATAAGAGCTGTTGTGTCAGTTGGGAATATTACTAGCCATACCCACCCTATACATTGATTACTCTAGTCTTGCCTTGGAAACAATTTCATCGCCGTAAAAATCTTTCCATCGGGTGCAGTGCTCAATTGGGGGTTGCATCAACTACGGTAACGGATATTCCAAATGTCTCTAGACGTAACTGACGTATACATTGATTAATCTAGAACTACTGTGCAATGTAGGTTATCAGTGACCTAATTAACCCAATTGCTACAGTATTGTGAAGATGACTGAGCTTAGTGCTGTGTTGTCGGTTATTAATACCTCGAGCGGCAATGTGTCTGTCTCTTAGCACTTTAGGATTGCCATTGTATCTTAGTAAGCATTGCATAGGTTAACACAATGGCTACGTTGCCCTGTTGATGGACTTACTATGAGCTGCACTGTCAATTTCAGATATCTCCAGGCATACGTGTACTATACATAGATTACTCTAGATTTGCTTTTGAACTCACGCTACCAGTGAATAAATTAGTCCAACGGCTAGAGTATTGTGATGATGGTTGTACTCTGTTCTCTTTCGTCACTTGTTAATTTCCAGAGCGATAACGAGTCAGCCCCTTGTCATTCTAGAATGAAGTGGAACATAAATCTTCAGTGAACAGGTTAATCCAACCCCAGCATCACTGTGCTGATGACTGCACTCAGTAATGTTATCTTGGTTAGTAATTTCTCGAGACGCAACGTATAACTCTTTTGTCATTCTAGAATGGCTATAGAAGCTATATCATCATTGACCTGGTTAATCCAACGGCTAGTGTGCCTTGTAGTCAGATGCACTAGGAGTGGGCACAGCCATTGGCAAATATCACCATGCATAAAGGTACTATACCCTTGCTCGTAGTGTATGAAACGAAAGAAAAATTTATTTTAACGCATAATAACAGAGCACATGTTATAATTTTATTGGTAAAAATGGACTCGCTCCTATCTACAATATAATCCATACACGACATACTTACTCACAGCGTCTTTTTCTTTCGTCTGGCCTAGAAGCACAATATGTTTTTCACGACCCCTGGCCATACTCGTCACAAACATATGTCATTTAACACGAACATTCCTCACACATATACCAATCATACTGTGACAACTACCGCCAAAATAATAACCCGAATTCATTACACGCTAGAAAACCACGCGTAACTGCTCCACACGCCAGCACATATTTGAACAGAAATCAAAGTAACCACTACCACAGCACTGACTGCTCTAGAATTGCTCTGGAATTTACGTCACTCGTGAAAAGTTATTCCAACGGCTATAGTAGTGTGATGATGTATGTCCTCAGAACTCCTTCGTCACTTGTTAACGTCTGGAGCGAAAATGAGTCTGCCCTTTTTCATTCTAGAAATACAATCGGATAAAAATTAAAGATAAAAATTATATTTGAACAGATAAATCCAGTGGCTTCAGTACTCAATGCGTGGATGTAACCACTACTGTACCGGAAATTGTGAATATCTCTAGCCATAGACGTACCATACACTTATTATTTTGGACTAGCATAGTAACCTTTATCATCAGTGAACAAATTAATCCAGCGCCAACAGTACCGTAACGATGGCTGTACTCAGTACTTTTACGTCAATTGCTAATGTCCCGAGAGATATTGGGAGAGTCCATTGTCATTATGGAATTTAAATCATTTTTGAGCAGATCAATCTATCGGCTTGATCCCTTTATTTGTGAGTGTAGCTACTATCGATCTGCGCATTGTAAATATCTGCAGCAAGAAATGATGCATGCAGTGATTATTCAGGAACTGCGGTGGAATTCATATCATTAGTGAACAGATTAATCTGACGGCTGCAGTGCTCCATTGATGAATGGAATTAGTACCGTCCTGTCGATCGTAAATATCTGTATCCACAACTGTACTACACATTGTTCGTTCTAGAAATTCTGTGGAACATAAATTACAAGTTAACAGGTTAGTCCAACGGATAAAGTACTGTGATCATGGACGTACTCTGTACTGTTACGACAATTATTAATTATTCGAGGTATAACGGCGCAGTCCTTTGTCATTCTAGAATTGCAATAGAATTTATGTCATTGCTGCACGGTTTAATTCAACGGCTACGTTGCTCTATTGGTAGATGTAAGAAATTCCGTACTGGGTATTTTAAATTCCTCTAGCCATAACTGATGCTTGCATGGATTTTTATTGAAGTACTGTGCAATTTAAGTGTCCAGTGAACAAATTAATCCAACGGCCAAAGCACTGTGTTCATGGCGGGACATAGCACTCTGCTGTCAGTTGCTAATGTATCGAGCGGCAATGGATCTGCTTATTGTCATTTTAGAGTTGATATAGAATATAAACTATCACTGAACAGATCAAGCCAACGGCTACAGTGTTCTGTTAATCGATATACTGAAAACGGTGGTACCAATTGCAAATATCATAAGCCATAACCGTACTATGCATTGGTCATACTGGATTTGCTGTTAAAATTAAATTATCAGGAAAAAAGTCAGTCCATATGCTCAGGAACTCCGATAATGTCTGTACTCAGTACCATTTTGTCAACTGTTAATATCTCGAGTGAAAACGGGCAAGTCCTTTGACATTCTAAGATTGCAAAGGGACTGGGGTCATCACTTAGCAGATTAGTCCAACGGCTACATGACACTATTGGCGGATGTACTGAGAACCGTACTGTCAATTGCAATTATCTCTAGCCATAACTATATTTACCGTCGCTTTTTGCAGAAATGCGGTTAAGTTTAAATCATCTTGAAGCTGGTTATTCCAACGGCTAAAGGACTGTGATTGTAGATGTACTCAGTACTGTTTCATAAATTGTTAACGTCTAGAGCGATGATGCGTCAATTTTTCGTCATTCCAGGAATGCAATAGAATATTCATTATCCGGACTGATTAATGGTTAATCGAACGTCTACAGCGCTCGATAGGTGAATGTACCCGCTACCGTACTAGAAACTGTTACAATCTCTAGCCATAACTAATGTCCACTATGATTATTCTAGAGCTACTCTGGAACTTCAGTTGCCACTGAACAGATTATTTCAACGGCTGCAATGCCACATTGGTGGATGGACCAAGTACCGTTCAGGGTATTGAAACTATCTCTATCCATAACTTATGAATACCGTGACTATTCTAGATGTACTACGGCATTTAAGTCATTAGTGGACAGATTAATACCGCGCCTGCAGTACTGTGATGGTGGCCGTACTTAGTACTTTTATGTAAATTGCTAACACCTCGAGTTACAATCTCTCCTCTGTCATTCAAGAATTGTTACAGAATCTACATCATCATTGAGAATGTTAATTCAACGACTACAGTGCTGCGTTGATTGGTGTACTGAGAACCACTCTGCCAATTGCAAATGTCTCTAGCCGTTACCGTACCATGCATGGACTCTTCTAGAATTGATGTTAATCCTCTTATGCCAGGGAACATATTAATACAACGGCTAAGGTACTGTTATGATGGATGTACTCGCGACTGCTTCGTGAGTGATAACTACCTCTAGCGACCGTGCGTCAGTCCTTTGCCATTCTGGAATTACAACAGAATTCCTATCTTCAGAGAACGAATTAATCCAAAGGCTGAAGTGATGCGACAATGGCAGTACTGAGCGCAGTTCTGGCAATTTCTATTGTATCGAGCTGTAACACATATGCCTTTTGCAATTCTGCAGTTGCGATTGAATCTACGTCATCAATGATCAGCTTTTTTCCACTGCTGCAGTGCTCTCTTGATGAATGTACTCAGTGCGGTGCTGTCATTTGTAGATATCTGCAGCCACAACAGTATCATGAATTGATTATACTGGTTCTGCTGTGAAAATTATGTTATTAGCTAACAAATTAGTACAAAGGTATATGTACTTCAGTGAAGGCTGCACACAGTACAGTTTTGTGAATTGTTAATGTCTCTATCGGTAATGGGACAGTCATTCGTCATTGTAGAATCGCACAAGGACATGAACCATGTCTCAACAGGTTAATTCAGCAGCAACACTGCTCCGTTGAGGGATGTGCTATGTTCCGTACTGCCAATTGTATATATCTGCAGCCATATCTATACTAAGCATTGATTATTCTAGAATTGCTGTTAAACTTATGCTAAAAGTGAGAAAATTAGTCCAACTGTTAAAGTATTGTAATGAAATCAGTGATCAGTTCTGTTTCCTGAATCGTCAATGCTCCGAGCGATAATGGGACAGTCCTTCGTCATTCTAGAATAACAATAGGACGTAAATCATTAGTGAACAAATTAACTCAACGGCTGCTGCGCTCCATTGGCTAATGAACCGACTACAGTACTGCGTATCGTAAGTATCCCTAGGTAAATCTGGTGTATACGTTAGTAACTCTAGCACTACCGTTGAACTTATGTCACCAGCGAAAAAATTATTCAGGCGTCTACAGTTCCGTTATGGTTGCTGTACTTTGTACTGCGTCGCCAGTTGCTAATATCTCGAGCGGTAATGTATGTGCCTTTTGTCATTCTATAATTGCCATGCAATCTAAATCATCATTGATCAGATCACTCCAAGGCTACAGTGCTATGTTCATGGATATACCAAGAACTGTATATACTAATATAAATATCTCCAGCCATAACCGTACTATACATTGATAATTCCAGAGTTTCCGTTAAACGTAGGTTATTAGTAAACAGATTAGGCCAACGGCAAAAGTACTGTGAAGATGGATGTACTGAGCACTGTTTCGGCAATTTTTAATGTCTCGAGCTATATGTGTTCCGCCTTCTGCCATTCTAGAGCTGCTATAGAAACCAGTCCGCCATTGAGGAGTCTAACCCAGCTGCTACAGCGCACAGTTGGTGGACGTACCAAGTACCGCACTATCAACTGTAAGTATCTGTATCCATAACGATACCATGCTTTGATTAGTCCAGAATAGCTATTAAGCTTAAACTATAAAAGACGGAATTGTTCCAAAATCTAAAGTACTGTGATGTTGGATCTACATATAACTGAGATGTCAGTTGTTAATACCTCGAGCTACAACGGATTTGC
Source organism: Eufriesea mexicana (assembly GCF_001483705.2). Classification (NCBI taxonomy): domain Eukaryota; kingdom Metazoa; phylum Arthropoda; class Insecta; order Hymenoptera; family Apidae; genus Eufriesea; species Eufriesea mexicana. Next base: position 59,428 of record NW_016910019.1, read on the forward strand.
CTTTTGTCATTCTAGGGCTGCTGTAATATACAAGTCATCAATGAACATATCAGTCGGGCTGTCACTCTACCCTACTGATGGATGTACAAGGGTCCGTACCCTCAATTATAAATATCTTTAGCCGTAACCGTGCTATGAATTTATTACTCCAGACTTGCTTTGTCACTTGCATCGCCAGTAATCATATTAATCCAATGGCTACAGTACTGTAACCATGGCTGTACTCAGTACTGGTTCGTCAGTCCCTAATTCCTCGAGAGATAATGTGTCAGCCATTTGTCAATCAAGAATTGCAATAGAATATACATCATCACTGACCGGATTAAAATGACGTCTACAATGCTCTAATGTTTTATGTACCAACTGCCGTACTGGGAATTTTATATATCTCTAGCCGTAACAGATGAGTACATTGACTACTCTTGACCTGCCTTGAAATTTACATAATCAGCGAACCAATTAATCCGACAGCTACCGTACTGTGACGGTTGTCGTTCTCAGTATTGTTTCGTCTACCTCTATCGCCTCGAGGGACAACGGATAGTTCTTCTTTCATTCTTGATTTGATGTTGAATATACACCATATGCGAATGGATTAATAGAACGGAAACTGTGTTCCGTTCGTACACGTCGTAAGTACAGTAATGTCAATTGTAGGTATCTCTAGACGTACCCGTAATATTCATTGACAGTTCTACACGTGCTGTGGAACTTATGTCATCAATGAGCATATTATTCCAACTGTTCCAGTGCAGAGATTGTGGCTGCCATCAGTATTTTGATGTCAATTGTTAATTCCTCGAGGAATAATGGATCTGTCGTTTGTCATTCTATAAATGTTATAGGATCTGGATCATCATCAAACAGGTTCATGCAACGGAAACAACACTCTGACGGTGTATGTAGTACGTACCGCAATGACAATTGAAAATATCTTTAGCCAGAGCCGTACCTATTATAGATTATTTTTGAATTGCCGTGGAAAATTAGACATGAATCTGCAAGTTAATCCAATGTATACATCACTGTTGTGTTGACTGAACTTTGTTCTCCTTTGGCTTTCCTTCTTATCTCAAGGTATAGTGGACCTGCCTTCTTTTCATTCTAGAATCGCAAAATAATCTAAATCATTATTGATTAGGATAACCGAACGGCTACATAGCTCTGTTGTTTGATGTACTGGGTACCGTACTATCATTTGTAAATATATCCTCCCATAACCATTCTATACGTTGACTGTTCCTGAATTGCTTTGGAGTTTACGACAGCAGTGAACAGACTAGTGCAACTACTGTTAGTCCAGCGCCGGCAGTACTCAATTGGTGGACGTACCAACCACCGTAGCGCGAGTTTCAAACATCTCGAACCATATCTGATGTATACATTGATTATTCTATATCTACTGTAGAACCTAGATCATTAGTGAAGCGATTAATCCGACGGCTGCAATACAGTGATGATGGCTGTAGTCTGAAACGTTTCGTCAATTTTAAGTGCCCCGAGAGACAATGGGTCGTTCCTTTGTCATTCTGAAATTGAAATATGTGTTGAATCATCACTGAACAGATTAATTCAGCGGCAGCAGTGCCCTACTGGTGGACGTACCTACTACATTCCTTGGAGCTGTAAATACCTCTAGCCATACCTGACGTATACATTGATTATTCTGGAACTACGGTGGAATATATATCATGAGTGAGCAGGTTAATCAACGTCTGCAGTGCTCTCTTGGAGGATGTACCAGCTACCGCTTTGGGAATTGTTGGTGTCTCTAGTCACGACTGATACATGCATTAATTATCATGGAACGACTGTGGAATTTGAATCACCAGTGAAGTAGCTATTCAAACGTATGCAGTGCTGTGATGCTGGCAGTGTATAGTACTAAGTTGTCAATTGTCAATGCCTCGAGCAATAACGTATCCGACGTTTGTCATTCTAGAATCGTTATAGAATCTAAGTCACCATTTATCAGGTTAACCCAACGTCTACAGTGCTCTCTAGATGGACGTACCATGATAGGTACTGGGAACTATAAATATCTCTAGCCGTATATAATGTGTACATTTATTATCCTAGCATTACGGTGGAATTTTAATAATCAGTGAACAGATTAATCTAACGGCTGCAATGCTGTGATGATAGCTGTCCGCAGTTCTGTCCTGTCAATTGTGAACGTCTCGTGCGATAATGAACTTGTCCTTTGTCGGCCTAGACTTAAAATGGAATATAAACTATCATAGGACACACGAATCCAACGGCTACAGTGGTGCGTTGAAGGATGTAATAAGTGCCGCACTGCCAATTCTAAATTTCTCTGGATATAGACGTGCTATATATTGACTACTCTAGAAATGCTGTTGGATTTAAGTTATCCGCGAAGAAATTAGTACATCGGCTGTTGTACAATGGTGATGGCTGTATTCAATACTCTTTCGTCTATTGCTAACGCACCGTGAGATATTGGGTCAGTCCGTTGTCATTCTAGAATTGCAATAGGATTTAAACCATCACTGAACAGGTTAATCCTAAAGTACTCAGTACTGTTTCCTCAGTTGTTACTGACTCGAGCCGTAACTGATATGTCTTTTTTACTTCTAGATTTGCCAAAGTACCAAATCATAATTGAACAGGTTAATCCGACGGCTTCAGTACTCTATTGGTGGATGCACCAGCTACGGTAATGGGAATTGTAAATACCTTTTTGCTTAGCAGATGCATACATTGATTAATCTAGAACTACTGTGGAAGCTAAATTATCAGTGAACAGAGAAATCCAACTGCTGCAGTAATGTGATGATGACTGTACTGAGTACTGCTATGTCAATTGTTAATACCTCGAGATATAACTGATCTGTCACTTGTCGTTCTAGGCATGCTATAGGATATAAGATATCACTGCACATGTTAATACAACGGCTACATCGCTCTGCTGGTGGATGTACTAAGTACAGTGCAGTCAATTGCAAATATCTCTGGCCATAACCGTACTATGCATTGATAATTCCGGAATTGCTATGAAACATGTGTTATCAGTGAGTTAATTTTTCCAACGGCTAAAGTACAGTGATGACTGCTGTACTCAGTACCGTTTCCTCTTCTGTTACTTTCTCCACCCATAATTGGTCAGACGTATGTCACTCTAGAATTGCAACAGGATATAAAGTACCTCTGAACATATTAATCCAATGGGCAAAGCGATCTATTGGTGGATGTGCCATCTACCGTCCTGGGAGTTGTAAATATCTTTATGCGTAATTGGTGTAAACATTGCACATTTTAGAACTACTGCGGATATCAAATCGTCACTGAACACATCAATGCAGCATCTACAGTGCTGTTATGAAGGCTGTACAAGATATTGTTTCGTCAATTGCTAGTGACACGAGAGACAATGGGTCAGTCCTTTACATTGAGTGAACAAATTAATTCAACGGCAACAGTTCTGCGATGATAGCTTTACATAGTACACTGTGGCCTGTTGTTATTTTCTTGAGCTAAGACGGAACAGTCTTTTCCCATTCTAGCATTGCTACGCAGTCCAAATCATCATTGAACAGGTTAATCCAACGGTTACAGTTCGCTGTTGGTGGATGTACTGAGTACCGTACTGTCATTTGTAAATATCTCTGGCCATAACCGTACTATGTACTGATAATTCTAGAAATACGTCTGAATTTAAGATACGAGTGAAGAAATTAATCCAACTGCTAAAGTACTGTGACGATGGCTGTACTCAGTACTGCTTCCTCAATTGTCAACGACTCGAGCCATGCCGGAACTGTCGTTTGTCATTCTAGAATTACAAAAGTATCTGGAGCATAATTGAACAGATTAATCCAACTAATGCTGTACTCTATTGTTGGATGTACCAGCTACCGTTTTGGGAATTGTGAATGCATCTAGGCTTAGCAAATGTATACATTGGTTATTCCAGAGGTACTTCGGAATTTAAATCGTTACTGAAGAGGTTATTCCAGCGACTACTGTGCTGCATTGGAGGGTGTCCCATCTACCCTACCTGGAATTGTAATTGCCGTTGTTTGCCACTCATGTATACATCAACTATTCTAGAATTGCTATGGAAATTAAGTCACATGTGAACAAATTAGTACAGCGGCTACGGTACTGTGATGATGGCTGTACATAGCAATAATATGTCAATCCTTAGTAACTCAAGTTGCAACGGACCTGTCGTCTGATATATTAGTATTGCTACAGAATATATGTCGTCATTGAACAGGTTAATCCACCGGTTGCAGTGCTCTGTTGGGAGATGCTCTAAGTACTCTAATGCCCATTGCTGATCCCTCTGGATGTAACCGTAATATACATTCATTACTCTGGAATTGCTTAGGAATTTATACCATCAGTGTACAAATTGATCTAACCGGTAGTGTACTGTGATGATGGATGCACTCTGTAGTGTGTTGTTAATTCCCAAAGGTTCGAGGATAACGGATATGTCCTTTGTCATTCTATAATTGCTGTAGAACCTAAAACATCGTTGAGCTGGTTAATACATCGGCTACAGTGCTCCATTGGTGGATACACCAACTACCGTACTGGGGATTGTAAAATCCCTAGACATAACTGATGTGTATATTGATTATTCTAGAAACTCTGTTGTATCTAAATCATCACTGAACAGCTCAATCCCACCGCTACAATGCCCTTTTCGTAAATGTACCAACTGCTGTACTGGCAATAGTAAATGTCTCTTGCCATAACCGATGTATATATTAATTACTACAGGACCACTCCGTGACATAATCATCACTGAACATATCAATCCAGCGGCAGCAGGACAGTGGCGATCGATGTACTCTGTACTCTTGTGTCAATTGTTAATGTCGCGAGCTATAACGAATATGTCTATTGGTATTGTTGAATTGTTACGGAACCTAAATTGTCACTGTAGAGGTTAATCCAACGGCAACTGTGTTCTGCTGATGGATAAACTAAGTACCGTACTGGGAATTGCAAATATCTCTGTCCATAGCTGATGTACGTATTGATTATCCTAGATAGACTGTGGAATATGGATCAACAGTGAAGAGATTAATCCAACGGCTGTAATACTGCGATGATGTCATT
>NW_016910020.1:0-4932 GCF_001483705.2 Eufriesea mexicana
CCATACATCCATCCATCCATACATCCATACGTACATCTATACATCCATCCATACATCCGTCCATACATAAATCCACCGATACATGCATCCATCCATACAGCCATCCGTCCATTCATCCATCCATCCATACATCCTCCCATCCATATATCCATCGATCCATACATCCATCCACTCATACATTCGTCCACCAATCCATCCATGCATCCATACATCCATGCACCCATCCATTCATCCATGTGTCCCTTCATCCACCCATCCATCCATCCAACCTTGCGTCCATCCACCTATCCATTCAACCACCAACAAATCGATTCCTGCATACATCCGCACATGCATTCATACGTACATCCATACAGCCATACATCTATCCGTCCATACATACATACATCCATACATCGATTCATCCAAACATTTGTTCGTACACACATGCATACATCCGTCCATCCTTACATTCATCCATCCATACATCCATACATCCACGCACCCACACATCCATAAATCCTACCATCCGTACTTCCATCCATCGATACATAAATCCATACATACATCCATACATACATGGATACATACTTCCATACATGCATACGTCCATACATATACACATCCATACATCCATACATACGTACATCCACCCATACATCCATACAAACATCCACACGTACATCCATACATCCAAACATTCATACGTACACACATGCATACATCCATCCATCCATACATTCATCCATCCATACATTCATCCATCCATACATTCGAACATACACCTACACACACATCCATCCAACCATTGATCCATCTATTCATAAATACGTACTTCCAAACATCCATCCATCTATCCATACATCCATCCACACATAAATCCATCCATACATGCATCCATCCATACATAAATCCATCCATACGTCCATACGTACATCTATACATACATCCATACGCTCAACCATCGATCCGTACAACCAGCCATCCATACATCCATACATCCATACACCCAAACGCTCATACATACACACATGCATACATCCAACCATCCATAGATCCATACATCCGCACACACACACATCCACAAATCCTACCATACGTAGTTCCATCCATCGATACATCGATCACACCCATCCATTCATACATATATACATACATACATCCGCACATACTTACATACGACGGTCCATACCTCAATCCATCCATACATCCATCCATCCATCCTTCCACCCATCCATCAGTCCATACATCCATACATCCATACATCCATACATCCATACATTCATACATACATACATCCATACATTCATTCATACATACATCCATACATCCACACATCCATCCATACAGCCATCCTCCCATACGTACGTCCATCCATACATCCATCCTTCCATACATACATTCATACGGACATCCATACATTCGTACATCATCCTATTCATTCAACCACCAACAAATCGATTCCTGCATACATCCGCACATGCATTCATACGTACATCCATACAGCCATACATCTATCCGTCCATACATACATACATCCATACATCGATTCATCCAAACATTTGTTCGTACACACATGCATACATCCGTCCATCCTTACATTCATCCATCCATACATCCATACATCCACGCACCCATACATCCATAAATCCTACCATCCGTACTTCCATCCATCGATACATCCATCCATACATACATCCATACATACATGGATACATACTTCCATACATGCATACGTCCATACATATATACATCCATACTTCCATACATTCGTACATCCACTCATACATCCATACAAACATCCACACGTACATCCATACATCCAAACATTCATACGTACACACATGCATACATCCATCCATCCATACATTCATCCATCCATACATTCATCCATCCTTCCACCCATCCATCCGTCCATACTTCCATACATCCATACATCCATAAATTCATACATACATACATCCATACATTCATTCATTCATACATCCATATATCCACACATCCATACATTCAGCCATCCTCCCATACGTCCATCCATCCATACTTCCATTCATCCTTAGATTCTTACATCCACACACACATACATCCATACATACATACATCCATACATCCATACATTCATACATACATACATACATACATTCATTCCTACATACATCCATACATCCACACATCCATCCATACAGCCATCCTCCCATACGTCCGTCCATCTATACATCCATCCTTCCATACATACATCCATCCATACATCCATACATCCATACATCCGGACATCCAAACATTCGTACATACATACATCCATACATCCATACATCTATACGTCCATACATCCATCCATCGGTACATCGGTACATCGGTACATACACCCCCACATACATCCATACATACATCCGTACATCAAACCATATATACCACAACCCATTCACGCAACCGTCCATCCATACAGCCGTCCATCCAACCATACATCCTTCCGGACTTGCATCCATCCATACACCCATCCATCCATACGTCCACCGTTCCATACATCCATGGACCCTTACACCCATCCATCCATCCATACGTGCATACAACCATACAAACACTCGTGCATACTTCCATACATACATGGATACATACATCCATCTATCCATACATCCGCCCTTCAACACATCTATTCTTACATTAGTCCACCCATCTATACATCCGTCCATCCATAAATTCGTATATCCTTTCAAACATCCATACATTCATCCATACATCCATACATCCATCCATCCATCCATACATGCATCCATCCATACATCCGTCCATCCATTCATCCATACATACATATATACATGCATCCATCCTTACATCCGTCCGTCCATACATCCATACATACATATATACATACATCCATCCTTGCATACATCCATACATATATACATCCAGCCATCCACCATCCACCCATCCTTACACCCATCCTCCCATACATCCATCCATCTCACCTTCCGTCAATCCATTCATCCATACATACATCCGTGCATACGTCCACGCGTACATCCATCAACCCATACAGACATACATCCATTCATCCATCCTTCAATGCATCCATGCATCTATCTATCCGTCCATGCAATCATCTGTCCAGCCGCAAAACCTTTCCTCCAACCACACATCCATACATACATCCGTTCATACGTCCACGCGTACATCCATCAACCCATACAGACATACATCCATTCATCCATCCTTCAATGCATCCATGCATCTATCTATCCGTCCATGCAATCATCTGTCCAGCCGCAAAACCTTTCCTCCAACCACACATCCATACATCCAAACATCCATACATCCACACATCCATACATATGTACATCCGTGCACCCATACATCCATCCATCCACACATCCATCCATCCACACATCCGTCCTTCCATACATCCATACATCCATAAATCCATTAATTCGTAGTCACATCCTTCGATACATCCATCCATCCACACATCCATGCATCCATACATCCGCACATGCGTCCATCCATACCTCTGTTCATCCATATGTACGTCCACACAAACAGCCATCCATCCGTACATCCATTCATCCAAACATCCACACATGCACCCATACATTCATCCTCACATCCTGCCATACATACATGCTTGCATACATCCATATATACATCAACACATACATCCAGACAAACATCCATACATGCATCCATCCATCCATACATACATATATACATCAATACATACATCCATCGATCCATGCTGCCATCCATATATACATCCATCCACCAATCCATCCATCCATCCATCCATCCATCCATACATACACCAATACATGCATCCATCCTCCCATATATACATACATACAACAATACATACACCCATCCTTCCATACATCCATACATATATACATCTATACATCCATACATCCGTACATTCATAGATTCGCACAAACATACATCCATACATCCATACATCCATATATACAACCATTGGTACATACATCCAACCATACATCTCTCCAGTCATACCATACATGCACCCATACATTCATCCTCACATCCTGCCATACATACATGCTTGCATACATCCATATATACATCAACACATACATCCAGACAAACATCCATACATGCATCCATCCATCCATACATACATATATACATCAATACATACATCCATCGATCCATGCTGCCATCCATATATACATCCATCCACCAATCCATCCATCCATCCATCCATCCATCCATACATACACCAATACATGCATCCATCCTCCCATATATACATACATACAACAATACATACACCCATCCTTCCATACATCCATACATATATACATCTATACATCCATACATCCGTACATTCATAGATTCGCACAAACATACATCCATACATCCATACATCCATATATACAACCATTGGTACATACATCCAACCATACATCTCTCCAGTCATGCACACATCCATACATACGTCCGCCCATAAGTCCAACCAGACATGCATGCATACATCCATCCATACATGCACACATACATCCATACCTACATACACACATACATGCATACATACATCCATCCATACATTCCAACATACATCCATACTTACATGCACACACATGTGCATACATACATCCATACGTACACACACATACACATTCATACATGAATCCATACGTACACCCACGCATACATCCATACATACATCCCTTCACATATCCACACTTACATCCATACATACGCCCAGACATAAACCCGTTCACACACCCATACATATATCCATACACAATACCATATATGCACCCATCAATCCATTCTTCCATACATCCATCCACCCACACAACCATCCATCCGCACATACTCCCACACATAGATCCATAAACGTATCCGCACACACAACCGTTCATACATCGATACGTACAACCACGCATCCATACATCCATGCTTCCGCACATCCATCCATCCATATGCTCACACATTTACACC
>NW_016910021.1:0-26513 GCF_001483705.2 Eufriesea mexicana
AAAAAGAAGAAAAAATGGTTAGCTTCGAATCTTGAGCTGCACACTGCCATTCGGTGGATTTCTGCGCTCTACTCTACTCTACTATGCTCTGCTCGAATGTGTGGTGTCCGCAATAGCGGTCGCGGCATGTTAGTTCAAGTTAGGCAAAGTTTGATTGGGCTACGATTATCTGGGTTAAGTCTGGATAGCTTTGGCTTACGTGGTATACACCGTTGTTCCGAGAATTATTGAGATCTCCAGTGCTCTAGCATGTTCCGTTTGGATCTCGGTATTACAGCAATAGTGACCCCGACACTTTAGGCTGACTTAGGTTACGGTTGGTAAGGTTAGGTTCGGTTAAGTTTGGAGCGGATTACATTGACTTTTGTGGTATACACTGCTATTCGGTAGATACCTGCGTTCTGCGGTGCTCTACAAGCGTACGCTTGTCTCTGTGGGGTCCAGAGGTAGTGGTCACTGCCCATCTGGTTGAGTTAGATTACATTCCGTTAGGTAAGGTTAGGTTACGTTTGGGTAGGATGGCTTTGACTTTTGTGCTGTGCACTGTTACTCCGTGGCTTTCTGCGCTCTACTGTGCTCTAGTATATTCTGCCTTGCTGTGCCGACGTCAGCAACAACGTTCTAGGCTCGTTAGGTTAGGTTAGGTTAGGTTTGGTTATGATACCTTTGGTTATGTAAGGCTATGGTAGCATTGACTTTTGCGTTATACACTGCCAATCGGTGGATTTCTGCGCTCTGCTGTGATCTTGTATGCTCTGATTTGCTCTGCGGATGCCAGAAACAGCTGCTGCGGCAGGTTCGCTTGAGTTCGGTCACGCTTGGATAAGATACGTTCGTTTGTGTCAGGTATGGGCAGCTTCGATTCTTCTGCTATACCCTGCGATACTATGGACTGCGGCGCTCTCGTCTCCTCTATCATGTTCTTCATGGAAATGGGGATGCCAGCGATGGTGGACTCCGCTGGCTAGGTTTAGTTAGTCCACGTTTGGCCATGATAGGTGAAGACTGGATGGGCGTATCATTTCTTTGACTTTTGTGCTATACACTGCTGCTTGCGGGTTTTCTGTGCGCTACTGTGTCCAGTATATTCTGCTTGTCTCCGGGAATGTCAGTAAAAATGGTCTAGGCACGTTAGGTCGAGCCAGATTACGTTAGGTTATGTTATGTTTGGATATGTTAGGCTAGGCTAGCTTTGACTGCTGTGTTTTACACTGCCATTCGGTGGATTTCAGCATTCTACTCTCCTCTACTGTACTCTGCTCGAATTTGTGGAGCCCGCAATAGTGGTGGCGGTACGTTAGTCTGCGCTAGGCAACACTCGGTTGGGATACGTTTATCTGGGTTAGGTCTGTATAGCTTTGGCTTACGTGGTATATACCGTTGTTCTGTGGATTAATGAGATGTACTGTGGACTAGCATGTTCTGTTTGGCTCTCGGGGGTACAGGAATAGTGGTCTCGGCACGTCAGGCTGAGTTAGGTTACGGTTGGTAAAGTTAGGTTAGGTGAAGTTTGGTTCGGATGACCTTGACTTTTGTGATATACACTGCTATTCGGTAGACTTCTGCGCTCTACTACGCTATAATATGCTCTGCTTGGCTCTGGGATGCCAGCAATAGTTGTCTCGGCGCGACAGGCTGTGTTAGGTTACGTTTGCTCGGGTTACGATTGATTAGGCTTGGAAGTCCTAGCTATGTCTTTTGCGCTATATACGGCTATAGGGCAGACTTCTGCACTCTACCCTAATGGAGGTCAACAGTAGTGGTCTAGGCACTTTAGGCTGGGTTACTTTGCGTTTGGTTATGTTAGGTATGGTTATGGCAGTGGAGGGTAGCTTCGATTTTTGAGCCATCCACTGATTTTCGGTGGGTATCTGCGCTCTACTGTGCCCCATAATGCTCAGATTGGCTCAGATCAGGCCTGTAATCGTGGCTTCGGCATGTTTGCTTGTGTTACGCTACGTCTGGTTAGGTCACGTTAGCTTGGGCTAGGTCCAGGTATCTTTGTCTTTCGTGGTATACGCTGATATTCGGTGAGTTTCAGCGCTCTACTGTGCACTACTGTACCATACTCGGCTCTGGAGAGGACAGAAATTGTTGTCTCGGTACGTCATGTTCAGTTTGGATACGTTCGTTTATGTTACGTTTGGTTAGGGTAGTAGAGAATAGCATTGACTTTTGTGCTATACACTGGTGTTCGGTCGATTTCTGAGATGTACTGCGATCCAATATGATGTGCTTTGGTTTTGGGAGGAGAGAAACAGTGGCCGCGGCTCGTTTTGTATAGTTAGGTTGCGTTTGGCTAAGTTAGGTTTGTTTGGGATAGGAAAGGGTAGCTTTGACTTCTGTGGTTTACGCTGCAATGCGGCGGATTTCTGCGCTATACTGTGCTCTGGTGTGTACCGATTGGCCCTGTGGAGGGCAAGAACAATGGTCTAGACACGTTAGGTGGAGTTTGCTTACGTTTGGTTAGGTTAGGTTTGTTTGGGTTGGGTAAGGATATCCTAGACCTCCGTTCTGTATAATGTTATGCGGCGGACTTCTGCGCGCAAGTGTGCTCTAGAATGCTCTGCGTGTCTCTGTGGAGGCCAGTAATAGTGGTCTCGACACATTATGTTGGGTTTGATAACGTTTGGTTTGATACGTTTGTTAGGGTTAGGTTTGGGTACCTTTGCCTTTCTTGACATAGACGGTTATTCGGAGGATTTCTGCTGTCTACTCTGCTCCACTCTTTTCGGCTCCGCTCTGGGGGGGGGGGGCAAAAATATTATTCCCGGCTCGGTAACTTGATTTAGGCTACGTTTGGTTGTGTTACGTATGATTATGTTAGGAGAGGATAGCATTGACTTTTGCGCTATATACTGCTATTATGTGAGCTTCTACGCTACAGTGTTCTCTAATATGCTCCGCTTGTCTCTGGGGAGGCCAGCAATAGCCGTCTCGGCACGTTAGGCTATGTTAGGTTACGTTTTTGTTACGGTATGCTTGTTTTGGTTAAGTTTGGATAGCTTTGATTTTCAAGGCACAGGCTGTTACTGGGCGGATTTCTGCGCTCTGCTTGGCCCGACTACACTCTGGTCGACTCTGGGGGGAGGGAACAGCAATAGTGGTAGCTGCATGTCAGGTTAAGTTATGTTACGTTTGGTTGCATGACGATTGTCTAGGTTTGGAGGGCCTAGCTACGCCTTCCGCGCTATACACTGCTCTTCGGCGGATTTCTGCATTCTACTGTGCTCTAACATGATCAGCTTGGCTCTGGGAAAAGCAGAATAGTGGTACCGGCAGGTCATTCTGAGTTAGGCAACGTTTGGGTGGGCTAGGTAGGGTCAGGTTTGGTTAGGTTATCTTCGACTCTTGTGCTTTACACTGCAACGCTGCGTATTCATGTTGTTAACTATGCTCTAGGATTGCCTGCTCGGATCTGAGGATGTCAGCAATAGGGTTATAGGTCGGGTAGGTGGTGTTAGGTTACCTATGGTTGCGTTACGTTTGGTTAGGTTAGGATAGGATAACCTTGACGATTGCACTACACACTGATAATCGGTGGATTTCTGCGCTCTTCATTTCTCTACTATACTGTGCTCTGCTATGGGACGCCAGTAACTGTGGTCCCGGAAAGTCAGCTTGATTTACGCTACGTTTGGTTATGTAACGTTTGGTTATGTTACGATTGGTTAGGGTAGGAGAGGTTATTATTGACCTTTGCGTTATATACCGCTACTCGGTGGACTTCTGCGCTATACTGTGCTCTAATATGCCCTGCTTGCCTCTGGGCTGGCCAGCGATAGTGCGCTCGGCATGTTAGGTTGAGTTAGGTTACGTTTGGTTAGGTTACGCTTGTCTGAGTTGGGTCTGGATAGCTTTGACTTTCTCGGCATAGGCTGTTATTCGGTGGGTTTCTGCACTTTACTGTGCTCTACTGCACTTTGCTCGACTCGGGGGAGGCCAGCAATAGCGGCCGCGGTGCGTTAAGTTCTTCCATGTTACATCTGCTTGTGTTCGGCTTGGCTAGGTTAGGACAGGGTAGCTTTGACTTTTGTGGTATACACTGCTGTTTGGTGGATTTTTAAACCCTACCCTGCTCTAATATGTTCTGCATGGCCCTGGCGAAGACAGAAATAGTTGTCTCGGCACCTCAGGTTGTGACATGTTACATTTGGCTAGGTTACGCTAGCTTTGGATAGGTTAGTATAGCTTCGACTTTTCCGCTATTCACAGCGCATTCTGTCGATGTCCGCACTCTGCCTTCCTCTATTGTGCTTTGCTTGGCACTGCGGAGGCCAGCAGTAGTGGTCGTGGCACGATAGGCTTATTTATGCTACCTTTGTCTAGGTTACGTTAATTTTGGTTATGTTTGCATAGCTTTGACTTTCGTGGTGTACACCACAGCTGTGTGGATTTCTGCCCTCTACTGTGCTGTGGCATGTTCTGCTTAGCACTGTGGTGGCCAGCAATAATGGTCTGGACTCGTTTGGTTTAGTTAGTCTACGTTTCCTTATGTTAGGTTTGGTGATGTATGGTTAGGATATCTTTGACGTTTGTGCTATTCGCTGCCTTTTGGAAGGTTCCTGCGATCTGCTCTGCTCAAGTATGTTCTACTTGGCTCTGCGGAATACAGCAATAGTGGTCTCGGCACGTTAGGACAGGTTAGGGTGCGTTTGGCTATATTACGTTTGGACAGGTCAGGACGTTGTGGCTGTGACTTTTGTGCTATACACTGACATTCGTCGTATTTCTACGCTGAGCATTGCACTGCTAGGCTCTGCTCGATTCTGGGGAGGCCAGTAACAGTGGTCCCGGCACGTTAGTTTTATTCAGGCAATGTTTGGTTATGCTACGCTTGGTTAGGGTAAGAGAAGATGCCTTTAACTTTTGTGCTATATACTGTTATTCTGTGGACCGCTGCGCAATAACGTGCCCTAATATCCTCTGCTTGGCTCTGGGGAGACCAGCAAATGTGGGCTCGGCACGTTAAGCTACGTTATGCAGCGTTCTGCTATGTTACGTTGGGACAGGTTTGGACAGGGCAGGTGTGTCTCTTGCAGTATACACTGCTATTCGGCGTACTTCTACTGTCTGTGTTGCTCTACTATACTACGCTCGACCCTTGGGAGGCCAGTAATAGTGGTCACTACACGATAGTTTAATTTAGGCTGCATTCGGTTATATTAAGTTTGGATAGGGTAGGAAAGGATAGCATTTACTTTCGTGCTGTATACTGCTTTTCGGTGAACTTCTGCGCTGCAATGAGTTCTTATATGCTCTGATCGTCCCTGTGGAGGCCAGCAATTGTGGCCTCGTTACGCTAGGTTGAGTTAGGTATCGTACGGTTAGGGTATGCTTGTTTGTGTAAGGTGTAGATAGCTTTAATTTTCTTGGCATAGACTGTTAATCGGTGGATTTCAGAGCTCTACTATGCTCGACGATACTCTTCCCGACTTTGTGGAGGACAGAAATAGCGGTCATGGCTCGTTAGGTTTAGTTAGTCCACGTTTGGGTAAGTTAGGTTAGGTCACGTTAGGTTGGGATACATTTGACTTTGGTGCTGTACAATGATATTCGTTGCATTTCTGCCATCTACTGTGCTCTACTATACTCTGCTCGACCCTGGGAAGGCCAGCAGTAGTGGTCGCGGCACGATAGGTTGCGTTAGGTTACGTTCTGTTAGATTTGCGTTTTTTTAGGTTAGGTTCGGGTAGCTTTGACTTTTGCGCTATTCACTGCTATTCGCAGGATTTCTTCGCTCCACTGTGATTTGATATGTTCAACTTGGCCGTGGGAAAGACAGCAATAGTGGTCAGTGCCCCTTATGCTGGCTTAGGCTACGTTTGGATTGTTTAGGTTAACTCACGTTACGTAAGGTTATATATTATATATAATCCAGGGTGTGGTCCGAGACCACAGTTTCTGGCCTCCCGTGAGTCAAGCAGTGCATATCACATCACAGCAGAGCGCAGGAATCCGCCGAATAGCTGTGTATAGCGCAAAAGTTAAAGATATCACCGCCTACCCTATCCTAACCTAAGCAGACCAAACATATCCTATCTCAAACTTTCGTGCCACGACCACTATTGCTGGCATCCCCAGATACGAGCAGATCACAGTAGAGCATTGTACAGCGTTGAAGTCCACCGAACAGCGGTGTACAGCACAAATTTCTAAGCTACCCTGTCCTAACTTACCCAACCGTGATATAATCCAACGTACCCTGACTTAACCTCACGTGCCGTGACCACTCTTGCTGGAATCTCCTCAGCGAAGCAGGGTATACTAGGGCACAGTAGAGCGCAGGGAGCCACCAAATGCAGCGTATAGCAAAAAAGACAAATGTATCACATCCTAACGCGACCAAACATAAACTAACCAAACGGAGATTAACTAATCTTGACGAGCCGAGATCACTATTTTTGGCCTCCCCAGTGCCAATCAGATCATAATAGAGCAGTGTAGTGTGCAGAAATCCGCCGAGTCGCTGTGCATAACGCAAAAGTCAAAGCTAGCACCTCCTAACCCATGTAATCGTAACGTAACCAAACGCAACCTAACAGAAACTAACGTGAAGCGACCACCATTTCTGGCATCGCCAGAGCGTAGCGGAACATATTAATGGAGACTAGGGAGCAGGAAGCCATAGAATCGAAATGTACAGCAGAAAAGTCGTACGTTCCCAAGCCAAACCATAGCTATCATAACCAAACTAAACGAAGCCTATGTCGACCTTACCTGGCGAGACCACTATTACTGGACTCCCCAGGGACAAGCAGAACATACTGAAGCACAGTAGAGGGCAGAAGTTCACGGCTTGCTATTGTACAGCATAAAAACTCACAGATATCGTATCCTAATCCAAACCATCCTATCCCAAACGAACGTAACCTAACTCAACCTTACGTGCCGAGGCCACAATTTCTGGCCTCCGCAGAGCCAAGAAGAGCATATTGGAGCACCGCAGAGGGCAGAAATCCAACGAACAGAGGTTTATACCAAGAAAGTCAAAGCTATCATAGCCTAACCTTTCAAAACATGGCATAAACAGACGTAACGTAACTAAACCTAGCGTGCAGCGACCACAATTGCTGGCCTACACAGAGTCGAGCAGAGTGTAGTAGAGCTCAGTAGTTCGCAGGAATCCGCCGAACATCATTCTATCTCAAGACTGTCCAAGCTATCCGAACCTAAAACATACAAATATAACCTAACCAAATATAACACATCTGAAGCTAACGTACCGAGCCCACTATTGCTGGCCTCCCGAGAGCAAAGCAGAGAAAATTAGATCACAGCAGAGCTCAGAAGTCCATCGAGCAGCTGCGTATAGCACAACAGTCAAAATTGCCCTAGCCTAACCTAACCAAACGTAGCATACCCTAACGAAACCTAACTGGACATAACCGCCCCACACCGCTTCTGCTGACCTCTCCAGAGCAGTATATACTACAGCACAGTAGGTCACAAATTTTCGCGGCGTTGCAGTGTAGTACGAAAAAGTATAGAAAATCTAAACAAACATGTCCTAACTTATCCGCCCAAACGTAGCGTAACTCAGCTTAACGTGCCGAGACCACTATTGCGGTCTTCCCCAGGGCCCAGCTCAACGTATCAGATCACAGTGGATCGCAAAAGTCCACCGAACATCAGTGTATAGCACAAAAGTCAAAGCCAAACCCTCCTAACATAGCCAATCGTAACATAACCAAACGTAACGTAACTAATCCTTACGAGCTGCGGCCGCTATTGGTGAACCGCCCAGAGTCGAGCAGAGTATAGTGGAGCACAGTAGGGCGCAGAGATCCGCCGAACGTCGGTCTACGCCAAGGCAGTCGATGCTATCCAAACTTAGGCCATAGAAACACAGCCTTACCAAACGAAAAGTAAATAAGACCAACGCAACGCGAAAACTATTGTTGGCCACCGCAAGGGCAAGCACAATTTATAACAAGAGGATAGAGCGCTGAAATCGATAGGATCGCAGTGTATGGCAGTAAAGATAAAGCTATCCATGCCCAACCCAAACAAATGTAACATAACCAAACGAAGCATATCTCAACATAACGAGACGCGACCCCATTTGCTGGACAACCGAGTGCCAAGCAGAATACAGTAGAGCGCAGTAGGCTGCAGAAATCCACCGAATAATGGTGTACACCACAAAAGTCGAGGCTATCAAGCCAAACACAGGCAAACATGACCTAATCGCTCGCAGCCTAAATACACCCAACGTGCCGAGGCCACTACTATTGGCCATCGCAGAGTCGAGCAGAGTTCAGTAGATCAATGTAGAGCTGTATAGCAGTGTATAGCACAAAAGCCAAAGCTCTCTACTCCGAGCCGGACCAACTGTAACGTAACCAAACGCAGCCTATGTAAGCAAGACGTGCAGCGACCTCTATTGCAAGCCTCCCCGTAGCTGAGCAGCGAATAGTAGAGCACAGGAGAGCGCAGAAATCCGCCGTGTAAAAGCTTATGCCAAGAATATCAAAGCTACCCAAGCCTGACCCGCACAAACATAACATAGCCAAACATGATATACCTCAACCTAACGTGCCGAGCCCACTATTGCTGGCTTCGCCAGCGACAATCAGTGTCCAATAGAGCACAGAAGAGACCCGAAACACACCGAATAATAGTGTATACCACGAGAGCTGAAGATATCCAGGCCTAAACCATACAGAAATAGCATGACCAAACGCAGCACAACTCATCCTAACGAACCGAGAACACTACTGCAAGCAGCGGCAGAACCAAGCAGAACGTATTAGAGCACAGTAGGTAACCGAAACACACCGAAAATCAGTGTATATCACGAAAGTCAAATCTATCCTAGTATAACCTGAGCAAGCGGAACCTAACCGAAATTAACCTAACACAACCTACCGCGCGTAGACCACAATTGCTGCCCCCCCCCCCCAGGGCCAAGCAGAGCATATTGGTGGACAATATAGCGCAGAAATTCGCCGAGTGTCCGCATATAGCACAAAAGTCAATGCTACCCTCTCCTACCCTAACCAAACGTAACATAACCGAACGTAGTCCATCACAACCTAACGAGCATCGACCACTATTGCTGGCCTTCGCATGGTCGAGCAGAGTATACTATATCGCGTAGAGCGCAGAAATCCACCGAACTGCACCGTATAGCAGAAAAGTCGGATCTACCCTGTCCCTAGCCAACCAAAAGTAACACAACTGAACGTAGCCTAAAAAAACATAACGCGCCGGTACCAATATTGCTGCCTTTCCCAGAACCAAGCTGAACACATTAAAGAACAGTAGAGTGCACAACGGCGCGCAACGGCGGTGTACAGCACAAAAGTCGACACTACCCGCTCCTAACATATCCAATCGTAACATAACCAAACGTAACACAGCTCAACATAACAGGCAGCGACCACCATTGCTCGCCTCCCCAGGGTCCTGCAAATCTTATTCGAAGAGAGTAGGGCGCAGAAATCCATAGAATCGCAGTGTATAGGAGAAAAATCAACGGTTTCCGAACCTTACCCATGCAAACATAAACTAAGTATACGTAGCCTAGCAAAGCCTAGCATTCCGCGGCCACTATTTCTGGCCACCCCAGGGCAAAGCAAAGCATACTCGTGCACAGTTGAGCGCGGAAATCCGCCGAAGGTGGTGTGTAGCACAATAGTCAAGGTACCTTATCGTAACGTAACGAATCGTATCACTACCAAGCGCAACCGAACTCAACCTAACGTGCCGCCACCATTATTGCTGGCCTCCCCAGAGTCAATCGGAACACATTAGAGGATAGTAGGGTACAGGCATAAATAGAAGCCCAGTGTACAGCAGAGGAGCCAAGGATATCCAAACATAGCCCGAACTAACGTAACCTAACCTAACGTAGCCACACTCAACGTAATTTGCCAAGACCGCCATTGCTGGCCTCCACAGGGTGAAGCAGAGTTTAGTAGTGCAACGAAGACCGCCGGAATCCACCGAATAGCAGTGCATACAACAAAAGTCGCAGTTATTCTATCCTAACCTAACCAAACGAAGCATAACGAACGTAACCTGAATCAATATATCGTTCCTGGAACACTATTACTGGCACTCCCAGAGATGAGCAGAATATAGTAGGAATGTGCAAAGCGTAGAAATGCGACGAAGAGCAGTGTATAGCGCAAACGTCTCAGCTATCCTGTCCTAACCTCTACAAACGAAATATTAACAAACGCAACCTAACATAACCTAGCGTGCCGAGACCACAATTACTGGCTTCTCCAGACCCAAGCAGAACATACTAGAGCACGGTAGGGCGCAGAAGTACACCGCATTCCTGTGTACAGCACAGAAGTCGAAGATACCCTTCCCTAACCTGAAGAACCTAACCTACCAAGACGTAAGCTAACCCAACCTAACTTGCCGGGACAACTATTGCTGGATTGCCCACAGCCATGTAGAATATAGTAGGCCACAGCAGAGGGCAGAAAGCCTCCAAAGAGCAGCGAACATCACAAACGTCGAAGATACCTTAACCTTACCTCAGCTAACCTAACCAAACTAGGCGTAGGCTAACTAAAGCTATCGAGACGAGACCATTATTGCTGGCCTCCTCCGTGCCAAGCAGAACATAACAGAGCACTGCAGAGCGCAGAAATCCACCGAATAGCATTGTATTGCACAAAAGCCAAAGCCATCATTACCAAACATAATCTAACCTAGTCAAACCAAACGTCATCTGACCCAACATATCGTGCCATGCCCACTATTGCTGACCACCCCAAGGTCGAGCAGAGTATAGTAGATCAATGTAGAACGCAGGAATCCACCGGATAGCAGTGTGTAGCGCAAAAGACAAAGCTACCCTATCCTAATCTAACCAAACGTAACATATACATACCTAACATATCACAACCCAACGTGCGGCGACCGCTATTGCTGGCCACCCCAGAGCCAAGCAGAGCATACTCGTGCACAGTGGAGCGGGGATATCCTCCGAAGGCGGTATGTAAAACAGTAGTCAATGTTACCTTATCCTGAACTAACCAATCTTATAACAACCAAAAGTAACAGAACACAACCTAACGTGCCTCCACCACTATTGCTGGCCTTCCCTGGGTGGAGCAGATTATAGTACAGCAATGAAGAGCGGATAAATCCACCGAATAGCAGTGACCATGCAAACATAGACTAAGCATACGTAACCTAGCAAAGCCTAGCATTCCGCGGCCACTATTTCTGGCCACCCCAGGGCATAGCAGAGCATACTCGTGCACAGTGGAGCGGGGATATCCTCCGAAGGCGGTATGTAAAACAGTAGTCAATGTTACCTTATCCTGAACTAACCAATCTTATAACAACCAAAAGTAACAGAACACAACCTAACGTGCCTCCACCACTATTGCTGGCCTTCCCTGGGTGGAGCAGATTATAGTACAGCAATGAAGAGCGGATAAATCCACCGAATAGCAGTGCATAGCGCAGAAGACGCAGTTATGCTATCCTAACATAACCGAACGAAACATAACCAAACGAACATAGCTAAACCAAACGTGCCTACACCACCATTGCTGACCCGCCCGGAGCAAGGCAGAGCATATTAGAGCACAGTAGAACGCAGACATCCACCTAATAGCAATGTATAGTACAAAAGTTAATGCCACCCTTTCCTATACATAACAAAATGTACCAAAATCATACGTAACATAATGTAAAGTAACATCCCGTGGCCACTATTTCTGGCCTCCCCAGATTCGAGCTGAGTATAGCAGAGCGCAGTAGAGAGCGGAAATCCGCCGAATAACAGAGTACGTCGCGGAAGCCAAATCTATCTAGACATAACAAAAGCAAATATAACCTAACGAAAACGTGGACCAACTCTATCTATCCTGCCGGAAACACTACCACTGGCCTCCACAGAGGCGAGCAGAACATATTCGAGCTCTATGGAGCGGAGAAATCCACCGAAAGCTGTATGTAGCACAAAAGTTGGAGGAACCTCATCGTAACGTAACAAATCGTATCACTACCAAACATAACCGAACACAACCTAACGTGCCGCCACCACCATTGCTGGCCTCTCCAGAGCCAATCGGAACACATTAGAGGAGAGTAGGGCGCAGACATAAATAGAAACCCAGTGTACAGCAGAAGAGTCAAGGATGTCCAAACATAGCCCAAACTAACGTAACCTAACCTAACGTAGCCACACTCAACTTAATTTGCCAAGACCGCCATTGCTGGCCTCCACAGGGTCGAACAGAGTTTAGTAGTGCAATGATCAGCGACGGAATCCACCGAATAGCAGTGCATCGAACAAAAGTCGCAGTTAATCGATCCTAACCTAACCAAACGAACAACCAAGCGAACCTAGATAAGCCCAACGTGCCTACACCACTATTCCTGAGTAAGGCAGGACATATTAGAGCGCAGTAGATCGCAGGTATCCGCCGAGTAGCAATGTACAGCACTAAAGCTAATGCCATCATTTCCTAACTTAACGAATCGTAAGAAAACCAAACGTAACGTAGCTGAAATTAACGTCCCGCGACATCTATTCCCGGCCTCCCCAAATTCGTGCTGAGTAGAGTAGTGAGCAGTAGAGCGCAGAATTCCACAGAATAACAGAATACACCGCAAAAGCCAAATCTATCCAGACATAACGAAAGCAAACATAACCTAACCAAAACGTAGCTTAACTCTACCTAACCTACCGGGAACACTACTGCTTGCCACCCCAGAGTGGAGCAGGGTGCAGTAAAGCAGGGTAGAGCGCAGAAATCCACCGAATAGCGGTCTATGCCAAGAAAGTCAGAGCTATCCGAACCTAACCCTAACATACGTAACGTAACTGAACCTAACATGCCGAGACCACTATTGCTGGCTTCCCCAATGCCAAGCAGAGCATATTAGGGCACAGTAGAGCGCAGGGATCTAGCGAGTAGCAATGGATAGCACAGATGTCAATGGCATCATAACCAAACCCAATCCAGCCTAGCCTAACCAAACGTAACATAACTGAAACTCTCGTGTCACGACCACTATTTCTAGCCACATCAAAGTCGAGCAGGTTATAATTGAGCAATTTCATGCGCAGGAATCCACCGAGAGGAAGTGTATGGCTCAAAGTCCAAGGTACCCTTTCCTAACTTGACAAAGCGTAACACAAACGGATGCAACCGTATCCAACCTAACTTGCCTAGATCACTATTGCTGTCCTCCCCATCCCCAAGTACGTCATATTGAAGGGGAGTAGATGGCAGAAGTCCAATGAATGTCATTGTTTAGCAAAAGAGCCAAAGCTATCCTAACCGAACCCAGACTAACCTTTCATAACCAAACGTAACCTAACTCAACCTAACGCGCCGAGAACACTTTTACTGGCCTCGCCAGAGTCGAGCAGATTATGGCAGAGCAATGTAGGGCGTAGAAATCCACCGAGTAACGGTCTATGTCAAGGGAGTCATAGCCATCCGAACCTAACCCTAACAAATGCAACGTAACTGGACCTAACGTGCCGAGGCCAATACTGCAGTCATCCCCATAGCCAAGCAGAATATTCCATAACGGAGCAGAGCGCAGAACTCCACCGAATAGCTGTGTACAGCACGAAAGTCAGAGCCATCCTTACCAAACTTTACCTAACCTAATCAAGCCAAGCCTAACATTCCTCAACCTAACGTGTCGGTTCCAGAGTTGCTTGCGTCCCCATAGCCAAGCAGAGGATATTACATCGCAGTAGAGCGCAGAAATCCACCGAATAGCTGTGTACAGCACGAAAGTCAGAGCCATCCTTACCAAACTTTACCTAACCTAATCAAGCCAAGCCTAACATTCCTCAACCTAACGTGTCGGTTCCAGAGTTGCTTGCGTCCCCATAGCCAAGCAGGGGATATTACATCACAGTAGAGCGCAGAAAACCATAGCATAGCGGTGTATAGAACAAAAGTAAATTATACCCTAACCTAACCTGGCCAAACCTGACCCAACCAAATGAAGTCTAATCCAAAATAACACGCCGCGACCACTATTGAAAGCCTCCGTAGAGCCAAGTAGAGCACATTAGAGCATATTAGAGCGTAGAAATCCGCGGACTGCAGTGTATAGCACAAAAGTCTAAGCTATCCTATCCTAACTGCACCAAACTTATCACATCCAAACGTAGCGTCTCTCAACCTATCGTGCCGAGAGCAATCTTGTTCGCCTCTCCAGAGCCAAGCAGAATATAGTAGAGCAGAGTCGAGCGCAGAAACACTCCGAACAGCAGTGTACAGCACGAAAGCCACAGATAACCTGACCGAGTTTGACATAACCTATCGTAACCGAACTTGGCCTGACTCAACCTAACCTGCCGCGAACGGTATTGTTCGCCACCCCAGAGCCGAGAATAGTATAGTGGAGCAGTGTGGATCGCAGGAGTCCGCGGAGTAGCAGCGAATAGCATAAGAGACGAGGATATCATAACCTAACCCGCAAAACCTAACCTAACCAAGCAAAGCATAGCCCAACATAACGTGCCGCAGCCGCTTTTTTGTCCTTCTTAGAGACAGGCAGAGCATTTTACAGCACATTATAGAACAGAAGTCCGCCGAATAGAAGTGAATAGCTCAAAATCCTTAAACATCCTAACTTAACCAGACCAAACCTAACCCAAGCAAACGCAGCAGGACCCAAAATAACGTGCCGCGACCACTGCTCCAGGCCTCACATAGCCAAGCAGAATGTTGCAGAGCGCAGTAGGTTCACATAAATACACTGAATAATTGTGTACAGCACGAAAGTCACAGCTATCCTAACCGAACTTACAATAAACTGACCTAACAAATCGTAACCTAACTCAAACTAACGTGCCGCGAACGCCATTGCTCGCCTCCCTAGGGTCAAGCAGAGTACAGCAGATCAG
This sequence comes from Eufriesea mexicana, assembly GCF_001483705.2. NCBI lineage: Eukaryota > Metazoa > Arthropoda > Insecta > Hymenoptera > Apidae > Eufriesea > Eufriesea mexicana. The sequence goes on from NW_016910021.1 coordinate 14,858, forward strand.
CGTAGGGCGCAGAGATACACCGAATAGCAGTGTATGTTACTAAAGTCTAGGATACACTCACCTAACCTTAGCTAACCTATCCTGACCAAACGTAGCGAATCTGGAAGATCGCGCGGCAAGCGCTGCTGCCAGCACCCCCCAGGGTCAAGCAGGATGTAGTAGAGCATTGTAGATCACAGAAATTGACCGAACAACTGTGTATAGCACGAAAGTCGAAGCTATCATGACCAAACGTATCCTATCCTAACCTACCCAAACGTAACATAACTCAACCAAACGTGCCTGTACCAAAATTACTGGCAACCCCATAGACAAGCAGAGCATATTATAGGATATTAATGCGCGGATATGCACCGCATAGCGGTGTATAGCACGAATGTCAAAGATAACCAGATCGAGCTTGACATAACCTAGCCGAACCAAATGCAGCATAACACAGCCTAACCTGCCGAGAACACAATTTCTGCCCTCGCCAGAGTGAAGCAGAAAATGTTGGAGCACAGTAGAGCGCAGATATCCGCGTATACCAGTGTATAGCACAAAAGACCAGACTAACATATCCTAACCTCACCAAACGTATCATAAAAAAACGTATCCTAACTAAGGCTAACCAGCTGAGACCACTGTTGCAGCCTCCCTCCCCCCAACGCCAAGCAGTGTATACTACTGCAGAGCAGAGCGCAGAAATCCAGCGCATTGCTATGTATCGCACAAGAGCCGTAGACATCCTAACCAAACATAACTAGACGCAACCCATCTCAAACTAACGTGCCGAAACCACTATTGCTGGCATCGCGAGGGCCAAGCGGAATGTACTAGAGCACAGAAGTGCGCAGAGGTACTCCGAATAACAGTGTGTGGCACGAAAGTCAAAGCTATCATTACCAAACTTAGCCCAACCTGGCCCAACCAAACGTAACCTATCTCGAACTAGCATGGCGCGAAAGCTATTGATCGCCTCTCCACGGTCGATCAGAATACAGTACAGCAATGTAGAGCGCGGATATCGACCGAATAGCAGTACATAGTTCAAATGTCAAAGAAATCCTAACCGAGCCTTCCTGACCACCTAACTAAACGTGAGCGTACTCAACCTAACGTGCTGAGACCACTATTACTGGCGACCCCAGAGCCAGGCAGAGCACATTATAGCACATTAGATAGCGGAAACCGCCGAATAGTTGCGTATAGCACGAAAGTCAAGAATAGCCAGGACGAGGTTGACATAATCTTACCTAACCAAACGTAACATAACCCAGCCAAACGTGCCGAGACCACTGCTGCTGGCCTCGACAGAGACAGGCAGAAAATACTGGTACACAGTAGAGTGTAGATATCCGCGGACAGCAGAGTGTAGCACGAAAGTCCAAACTATACCATCCTTACCTCACCAAATGTAGCATAACCAAATGTAGCCAAACTAAAGGTAACCAGCTGAGACCAATGTTGCTGCCCCCCTCCCCCCAACGCCAAGCAGTATATACTACTGCAGAGCAGAGCGCAGAAATCCAGCGTATTGCAATGCATCGCACAAAAGCCGTAGACATCCTAACCAAACATAACCAGACGCAACCCATCTCATACTAACGTGCCGAAACCACTATCGCCAGAGCCAAGCAGAATGTACTAGAGCGCAGAAGATCGCAGAGGTACACCGAATAACAGTGCGCAGCACGACAGTCAAAGCTATCATAACCAAACTTAACCTAACCTGTCCCAACCATACGTAACCTAGCTCAAACTGACGTGCCGCGAACGCTATTGCTCGCCTCGCCAGAGTCTGGCAGAGTATATTAGCGCAATGTAGAGCGCAGAAATCCACCGCATTGCAGTGTATAGCACAAAAGTCAAACATTTCCTGACATAACCCGAACTTACCTTACCTATCAGAACGTGGTGTATCTAAACATAACTTGACGAGAGCAATATTGCTGGCCTCGCCAGATCACGGCAGAGCACATTAGAGCACATTAGAGCGCGGAAATCTACTGAATAGCAGTGAAGTGCACATAGGCCAGGGTAGAAAAACCTAACCTGGCCAAACATAACACAACCAAACGGTGCCTAAATAATCCTGCCATGGCCAGACCACTATTGCTGGCCGTAACAGAGACAAGCAGAACGAAGTAGAGCACAGAAGATCACAAAAACGCACGGAATAGCAGAGTGAAGCACAATAGACGAAATAGCTTATCCTAACCTAGAAAAACGTAACATACCTAAACGTAGGATATCACAACCTAACAGATCTAGACAACCATTGCTGGCCTTCACAGGGACAAGCAGAGTGTACTAGAGCACAGTAGCGCGCACAAATCCACCGCATTGCCGTGAAAAGCACAAAATTCGAAGTTACCATAACGTAACCTGACCTAACCTAACCTAACTAAACGTAGCGCAAATCAACAGGGCGTGCCACGAACACTACTGCCAGACTCCACAGAGCCAAGCAGAATACGGTAGAGCACAGTAGATCACAGGAAACCGCTGGATAATAGGGTAGAGCACGAAAGTCAAAGCCATCCTAACTAATCATAGCCTAACGTAACCTAATCAAACGCAGAAGATCTCAATACAGCGTGCAGCGACCACTGTTGCTGGGGTGCCCGGAACCCAAGCGGAACATAGTAGAGCACAATAGATACCAGAAATACACCGAATAACAGTTTATAGCACAAAAGTAAATACTACCCTTACCAAGCTGAACCTAACCTAGCATATCAAAACGAAACTTAGCACAAACTAACGTGACGCGACCGCTATTGTCCGCCTCTTCAGAGTCGAGCAGAGTATAGTTGAGCAATATACAGCTCAGAAATTCACCAAATGGCAGTGTGTGTTACAGAAGCATATGATATCTTAACCAAGCCTGACCAAACCTAATCTTAGCGAGCGTAGCATAACTGAACATTACGTGACGCGGCCACTGCTGCAGGCGTCCCCAGAGCCAAGCAGAATACCGTAGAGCACATCTCATCACAGAGATCCACCGAACGAGATTGTACAGCTCGAGATTCGAAGCCACAGTAGCCAAACTTAGCCCAACCGAACCTGACCGAACACAACCCAATTGAAGTTAAAATGCTCCGAACGCCATTGCTCGCCTCCACGGAGTCGAGCAGAGTATAGAAGGGTAGTGTAGATCGCCGAAATCCACCGAAAATCTGTGTAAAGCGAAAAGCCAAAGTAATCCAAACCAAGCCTTACTAACCTACCCTAACGTAACGTAACATAACTCAACCAAACGTGACAGGGCAACTATTACTGGCCACGCGGCAGCCAAGCAGAACATATTAGAGCGCAGTAGGGCGCAGGAATCCACGGAATAGCACTGAATGGCACAGCAGTGTAAGCCATGCTGTCTTAGCATAAACAAACTTGTTAGATGCAAGCGTAGCCTAACTAAACCAACCGCGCCGAGACCGACCATTGCTGGCAACCCCAGATCCTGGCTGACCACATTAGAACACATTAGAGCGCAGAAATCTACCGAATAGCATTGAAGAGCGCAGAGGTCAAAGTTGCGTATACCAACATGACCTAACCTAACCTTACCAAACGTAACAAAACAGAACCTGACGTGCCGCGACCACTACTGCTCACATCTCCCGGGTCGAGCAGAGTATAGTAGGGCAATGCAGGGCGCAGAGACCCACCGAATAGCAGTTTTTAGCACAAAAGTCAAGGAAGTCCTAACCGAGAAGTAACATAATGTAACGTAACATAACTCTACCTAACGAGCCGAGACCACTATTAATGACTACCTCAGAGACAAGCGGAACATATTTGAACGCAGTAGAGCGCAGAAGTCCACCGAATAGCATTCAATGGCACAAACGTCTGAGCTACTCTGTCCTAACGTAGCCAGACTCGTCATATGCTATCGTAGCCTATGTAAACCAAACGTGCCGAGGCCTCTATTTCGGCCTCCGCAGAGGCAAGCAGAATATACTGAAGCACACGGAGCGCAGAAATCCACCGCACCGCAGTGTATAGTGCAAAAGCCAAACATATCCTGACATGACGTGACCGTACCTAACCAGACCTAACGTAGCGTAGCACAAGAGGCCGCTCCGCAACCACTGCTGTTGGAATCCCCAGAGCCAAACAGAAAATATTGGAGCTCAGTAGAGCGCAGAAATCCACCGCATAGCAACGTAAAGCACAAAAAACGTACATATCCTAACCTAACCTAACTGAACGCAACATTACACAACCTATCTCGCGGAGACCACTATTGGTGGCCTCCTCAGGGCCAAGCAGCATGTAGTAGAGGGCGTTCGAACGCAGACGACGACCGAAAAACAGTGTACAGCAAGAAAGTCAAAACTATTCTTACCGAACATGTCCCAACCTAAACTAACCAAACACAACATAGCTAAATCTTAAGTGCCGAGACCAATATTGCTTTCATTCCAGGGCTAAGCATGATATAGTAGGGCGGCGTGGAGTGCAGAAATACACAAGATAGCAGTGTATAGCTGGAAAGTCTAAGTAAACCTGACCGCGTTTAGCCTAACCTATTCCGACGAAGCGTAACCTATCTCAAACTAACGCGCCGGGTCCACTATCACTGGTCGCCACAGAGCCAAGCGGGTAAAATTTGGGCAGAGTAGAACGCAGAGGTCCTCCGCCTAGCAGCGTATGGCACAAAAGATCAAGCTATTCTATCCTAACCTGACCAGACATAACATAAGCAAACGTAACGGGACACAAGCTATCGTGTCGAGAGCACTGCTGCTGGCCTCTCCAGGGCCAAGCAAAATACACTAGAGCACAGTAAAGCGCATAAGTCCGCGGATTGCAGTCTTAAGCACAAAAGTCTGAATTATAATATCCTAACCTCACCAAACGTAACATAAGTGAGCGTAGCCTAACTCTACCTAACACGACGAGACCACAATTGCTGGCACCTTGAGAGACAAGCAGAATGCACTAGAGCACAGTAGAACGCAGAAATCGAGCGCATGGCAGTGTATAGCACAGAAGTCGAAGTTACCCTAACAGAACCCGTCCTAACCTAACCTAAACTGTCGTAGCATGAATCAACAAAACGTGCCGCGACCACTGCATCCGTCCTGCCATGTGCCATGCAGGATATATTAGAGCACAGCTGACCAGAGGAACCCACCGAATAGACATGTATGGCACGAAAGCCAAAGCTATCCTAACCAAACTTAACATACCCTAACCTGTTCAAACGTAACCCAACACAACCTAACGTGCCACGAACACAATTGCTCGCCTCCAAAGTGTAGGGCAGATTGAGGTAGAGCAATGTGGGGCGTAAAAATCGAACGTACAGCAGTGTACAGCGCAAGCATCAAAGAAACCATAACCAAGCCTTCCAAACCAATCCTAACGGAACGAAACATATCTCAACTTAACGTACCGAGGCCACTATTACTGGCAACCCCAGAGCGAAGCTGGACATATTATAGCACAGCATAGTGCAAAAGTCCACCGAATAGCAGTGTATGGCGCAAAAGTCTAATCTACTGTATCCTAACCTGACCAAACGCGGCATAAGCGAACTAAGCGTAACTCAACAAAACGTGCCGAGACCACTGCTGCTGGCTTTCCCAGAGACAAGCTGAGAATATCTGAGCTCGATTGTGTCCAGAAATCGTCTCAATGGCATAATATGTCATTAAAGCCACAGCTATAATATCCTAACCAAACCAATCGCAACATAACCAAACGTAACCTAACCAAAATTAACGCTCCGCGGGCACTACTTCTGTCTTCCACAGAGCCGAGCAGAACACAGTGGAGAGCAGAAACGAGAAATCCATAGAATCGCAGTGTACATCGGGAAAGTCATGGCAAACAAAGCCCAACACGAACGAACGGAACATAACCTAACACAGCTTATCTCAACACAACGTACCTAGACCGCTATTGCTGCACACCCGAGGGCGAAGCTGGGCACTCTGTAGCACATTAGAGCACAGGTATCCAACGAATAGCAGTGCAAATAGCAAAGGTTAGAGCTTCTCTAACCAAACATATCCTATACCAACCTAACCGAACGTAACGTGACAAAATGTAAAGTGCACAGAACACTATTGCTGGCCTCCCATAGGCAAGCTGATAATATTAGAGCACTGCGGGCCGCAGTGACACACGTAATAGCGGTCAATAGAACTAAAGTTAAGGCTACCCCCTCCTAACCTAACCAAACCGAACATATCCGAACGTAACCTATCTCTACCTAACGTGCCGCGAACACTATTGCTGGTCTACCCACCTACTAGCAGGCTATTGCGCTAAACGCGTAGCTATCCTCTCCTAACTCAACAGACCGTAACATATCCAGCACAGAAATCCACCTTATAGCAGGCTGTTGCGCTAAAGGCGTAGCTATCCTCTCCTAACTCAACAGACCGTAACATATCCAAACGAAACCGAACTCAACCTAAAGTGCCGTGTGCATTATTGCCGGCCTCCGCAGAGCCAAGCAGGACACGTTAGTGGAGAACTGGTCGCAGGAATCCATAGAATCGCCGTGTATATCAGAAAAGTCAAGGCTACGTACGCCTAACCCAAACGAACAGAACATAACCAAACGTAGACTGTCACAACATCACGTGCCGAAACCGATATTGCTGCCCCCAACCCCAGAACCAAGCCGGATATACTACAGCACAGCTCAGCACAGAAATCGACCGAATAGCAGGGCACTGCACAAGAGTTGAAGTCATCCTTGCCAGACTTATCCTAACCCAACCTAACCGTACGTAACCTGACTAAATGTAACGCCCTGAGACCACTATTGCTGGTCTTCCCATAGCCAAGCTGACATTACTGGAGCATTGTAGGGCGTAGAGATCCAGCTTGTAGCGTACTGTAGCACTATCGTCAAAGATAACCTCCCCTAACATAACCAATCGTAATATACACGAAGGTCATGTAACTCTACCTAACGTGCCTTGACCACTATTGCTGGCCTGCCCAGAGCCATGAAGCACACACTAGCGGAGAGTAGAATGCAGAAACCCGTAGAATCGCCGTGAATATCAGAAAAGTCAAAGCTACCCAAATATAACCCAAACCAACATATCGTAACCAAACATAGCGTTACAAAACCTGACGCGCGAGTCGGCCATTGCTGCCCTGCCCATATCCAAGCTGGACATACTAGAGGGCAGTAGAGCGCAGAAATCCACCGAAGTGTGGTGTACAGCACAAGCGTTAAAGCAAGACTAACCAAACTTAGCCTAACACAACCAAATCGAACGTAACATGACTCAACTTAACGTGCGGAGGCCACTATCGCTGTCCTTCTCAAAGACAAGCTGAAAATGTTAGAGCACTCTAGGGCGCAGAAATCCACCTAACAGCAGACTATAGCGCGAAGATCACGGCTGCATTCTCCTACCTCAACCACTCGTTACATATCTGAACGTAACCTAACGACACCTAACGCGACGCGACCACTATTGTTGGCCTCCAGAGTGCGAAGCAGAACGAACAAGTGGATAGTAGAATGCAGAAATCCTTAGAATCGCAGTGTATATCCGAAAAGTCAAAGGTAACCGAATCTAACCCAAGCAAACACAACATAGGCGAACCTAGTCTAACTCAAACTATCGTGCCGAGGCGGCCATTGCTGTCCTCCCTAAATCCATGCAGGGCATACTGGAGCATAGTATAGCGCTGGAATCCACCGAACAGCAGCGTACATCAAAAATATTCAGGCTACACAAACCTAACGCAAACCAACGGAAAATATACAAACATAGTCTAACTCAACTTAACGTGCCGAGGCAGCCATTGCTGCCCTCCTCCAGTAACAAGCAGGACATACAAGAGCACAGCAGAGCGCAGAAGTCCTCCGAATTGCAGTGCACTGCAGAAAAGTTAAAGACACCCTAACCAAATTTAGCCTCACCAACCTAACAAAACGTGACCTGACGACAATTAACCTGCCGCGGCTACTATTGCAGTCCTCGCCAGAGCCAAGAGGAACACATTAGTGGAGAGCAGAGCGCAGAAATCCAAAGAATCCCAGTGTATATCAGAACAGTCGAAGCTACACAAACCTAACCCAAGCCAATGGAGCATAACCAAACATAGCAGTACTCAACCTAACGCGCCAAAGACAGTACTGCTGCCCCCCACCCCCCGAGCGAAGCAAGACGTACTAGATCACAGTGGAGCGCATAGGTCCAACGAAAAGCTGTGTAAAGCACAAAAGTTAAAGCTATCCTAACGAAACATAGTCTAAACCATCCTAACCGGAGGCAACCGGGCTGAACATAGCGTGCCGAGACCACTTTTGTTGGCCTTCCCGGAGCTAATCAGAAAACATTAGAGCACTGTACACGCAGAAATCCACCTAACAGCAGACTCTAGCGCTAAAGTTATAGGTACTGTCTCCTAACCTAACCAATTGTAACATAACCAAACGTAGCCTGACACAACCCAACGCGCCGCGACTAGTACTGCTGAAATCCCAAAAGCCAAGCAGGACGCAATAGTGGTGCTAAGAACGCAGAAAACCGTATGAGCGCAGTGTATATCAGAATAGTCAAAGACACACGAACCTAACCCAAACGAACACAAGATAGCCAAGCATAGCCGAACTCAGCCTAGCCAGCCCAGACAGCTGTTATTGACATCCCCAGTGCCACGCAGGACATACTGTGTATAGTGGAGCGAAGAAATCCAACGAATAGCAGTGTAAAACAAAAAAGTTAATAATATCCTAACCAAACTTAGCCCAACCCAAGCTAACCGAACGTAACGTGACACAACGTAGCGTGCCGAGGCATTAGTGCTGGCCTTCCAAGAGCCAAGCTGAAAATGTTAGAGCACTGTTTGGCCCAGAAATCTACCTAACAGCCGACTATGTCACTAAAGACAAAGCTATCCTCTCCTAACCTAATCAACCGAGACATAACCGAATGAACCCTATCTCAACATTAAGTACCGCGAGCACTATTGCAGACCTCGACGGAGCGAAGCAGAACACGATAGTGGAGAGAAGAACGCAGAAATCCATAGGATCGCAACGTATATCATAATAGCCATAGCTACCCAATCGAACGGAACATAACAAAGCATGGCCTATCTCAACCTAACTTGCGCAGGCCGCCATTGCTGCCCTCCCCAAAGCCAAGCTGGACATACTAGAGCACAGCGGATCGCAGGAATCCAACGAATAACAGTGCGTAGCACAAAAGTCAACGCTGTCCTACCAAATCTTAGCCTCTCACAACCAAACCGAACGTAACCTGACTGAATGAAACGTGCCGGGGGCACTATTACTGCAATTCCCAAAGCCAAGCTGATAATATTAGAGCACTGTAGTGCGCAGGAATCCACCTAATAGCAGACCATAGCACTTCACTCAAAGCTACCCTCGCCTAATCAAACCAATCGTAACATTGCCGAACGTGAGATGACACAACCTAACGTGCCACGACCGCCATTGCTGGCTTCCCCAAAGAAAAGCAGACGCTAGTAGATCAATGCGTAGATATCGACTGAAGAGCAGTATATAGCACGAAAGTCAAAGGCACCCTAACCGAACTTGGCTCAACGTAACTTAGCCGGACGTAAAATATCTCAACCAAATGCGTCACGACCGCTACTGCTGGCCACCCCAGATACAGTCAGATGCCAGTAGAGCAATGCAGTGCACATATATCAACCGAAGAGCAGTGTACAGCACAAAAGTCAAAGCTATACTAACCAAACCTATCCTAACATGTCAAGGCCAAGCGTGATATATCCGTACGTAACGTGCCGAGAGTAGTATTTCTGGCCTCCCCAGAGAGATGCAGGGCATGTCAGGGTAACCTAGAGCGCCGAAGACCACCAAATAGCGTTATATAACATAAAAGTCATAGCATCCCTATCCTAACCTATCCAAACGCAACAAAGCCAAACGTTCTTCATCGCAACCTAATGTGCCGATAGCGCTGTTGCTGGCCACCCCAGAGCCAATCACAACATACTAGAGCACAGCAGGGCACACTACAGTCCAGCAGGGCGTAGGAGTACATCGAACACCAGTTGATACCACGAAAGTCAAAGCAACACGAACCTAATCCAAACTAACGTAACATAATCAAACGTAGCATAACTCAACCTAACGTGCTGAGACCGCTATTACTGGCCTCCCCAGAATCAACCAGAGTATATCAGAACAACGTGGAGCTTAGAATGCCAAAAAATAGGAGTGCCTAGCACAGAAGCAGAGGCATCGTGGTGTAACCTGACCTAACCTAACCTATCCAATCGTGGCATGACTAAACCTAACTACACGATACCTCTATTGCTGTCCTCCCCAGAGTAACGTAGAACATATTACAACGCAGCAGGGTGCAGAAATCCATGGAAAACTGGTGTATAACGCAAAAGTCAAAGCTATCCTAACCAAAGCTTTCCAACCTTGACAATTGGAGCGTAACATAACTCAACATAACGTGCCGAGACCACCATTGCCGGCCTCCCCGGGAACAAGCAGAATATACTAGATACGAGTAGCGCGCAAGAATCCATAGAATCTCAGTTCGTAGCGCAATGGTCGGAGATACACAGTCCTAACACGACCAAACGTAATATAACCGAACGCATCTCAACGCAACCAAACGTGCCGAGAGCACTATTGCTCTCCTCCACAGAGACAAGCAGAATATACTAGGGCACAGTGGAACGGGGTAATCCCATCCACCGAGCAACAGTGAATACCACGTAAGCCAAAGCTATCTAAACCAAACGCAGCCAAACATAACATAACCAAGCGTAGGCTAACTAAACCCAACGTGCCGAGACCACAGCAACTGGCCTCCCCGCAGGCCAGCAGAGCGTAGTAGAGCAATTTAGATCGCAGAAATCCATCGAATAGCAGTATACAGCACAAAATTTGAAGCCATCCTTACGTAACCTAACAAATCGTAACATAACCAAACGTAACATACCTCAAAGGAACGTGCCGCGAACACTATTGCTGGCCTCCCCAGATTGGAGCAGAGTATAGTAGAGCACAGTAGATCGCGGAATTCCAGCGAATAACAGTGTAAAACACGAAAGACGAAGCTATTAAATCCAAACGCATACTAACATAAGCTAACCAAACGTAGCCTGACTCAACCTAACGTGCCGCGACCAAAATATCTGGCCTCCCCAGAGAAAAGCAGAGTATATTAGAGGACAGTAGTGCTCAGAAGTCCACCACATTGCTGTGAACAGCTCAAAAGCCGTAGATATTCTGACCAAACCTGACCTAACCAAATCTACCAAAAAGTTGCATAGCTGAACATGATGCCCCGCGCATGTAGTGGAGCACAGTATATCTCAAAAATCCGCCGAAAACCCGTTTTAAGCACGGAAGACAAAGTAGCATATACCAACCATGTCAAACGTTTCATACCCAAACTTACCATAGCTCAACCTTACATGACGAGGCTACTACTGCTGGCCTGCACAGGGTCAAGCGGAATGCACTACAGCATAGTAGATCATAGGAATACACCGAACAATAGTATATGGCACGAAAGTAGAAGCTATGCTGGCCAAACGTTGCCTAACCTCACAGCACCAATCGTAACCTAACAAAACCTAACCTGCCGAGACCACTATCACTGGCCACCCCAGAGACAAGCAGAGAATATAAGGGCCCATTAGGGCGCAGAAATCCACCGAA